>NC_083460.1:32413810-32581310 GCF_030014155.1 Tachysurus vachellii
GGATGTGAGTCAGCTGTAATTTATTACATGTGCAGGAAAAACAAAGACATTGATCATTAACATACCTCATGGTTTTCGTGTCCCAAAAGGTCAGACAAAACCTTCAGGATGTGTTTGGCCTTTTCTGTGCATTTTTTTTTCCCTGAAAAATAATTCAAATACCTTTAACACATCTCTTTATTTCCTCCTAGAACAATACAAATCTAAATGATCTTTATTTACATAGAGACAGGTGACAACTTAAAAAAAAGCAGGTGACTATTATTCTGTAGGGGTATTTATTTATTTATTTTTATTTAGTTATTCTTTTTTTGACTGATCATCTTTAACCAATCATGAAACATTTCTATCATGATGGGATTGGTCTCTTCCAGGATGATCAGCATGGCATGGAGTGCACAGTAAATGATGACAAGCAAGAAAATAAAAAACGTATGCCATGCCATTCACACTCACATCATCTCAACTAAACTGAATGCCTGGATGATGCACTTTGCACCTCAAAACCAACTGAAGAAAGATCTGATTGAAGAACAGCTCTCTGTCACTCTGGTACAGGTGGACATGTGTGTGAAATGAATGCGAGGTAGAACTAAAGCTGTTCTGGGGGCTTGCATTGGCTCAACACCACGCTTACACACTTTATTTAGTTTTTTCCATGTAATTTGCTAATTTGTCACCTGTTTGTATGGTAGTGATCATTACTTTTTTGAAGCAAACAGAGTAGTGTGATAAAATGTGAATTTTTTACCCTGAGTTCGCAGACAGAGGGTCATCAGCAGAGATACAGCATACTCCACTGTGTAATCTGATAAAGAGTCTGCGTCCTGTAGCTCATTAATCAACCAGGATATAAGACCCAGTCTGATAAGAGCTGATTGATGGACCCGCCTGCTTACACACACACACACACACACACACACCCCCCCAAACACACAAGAATCAGGCCAACTGTAAGAGATAACAGATAAAAAGTAGTGTGTGTGCATGTGTATGTGTGAGAGACAGAGATAGAGAATGAAAAACAGAGAGTAATATTGATTGACAGGCTGGTGTCATGTTGCTGAGTTACATTTACAACCCTCAAGTTGATGTTCACAAATCCAACATCTCTGACACTAGTGCAGATACAGACTTTTTGTTAATGCACTCCTTCAGACACTTCATCGTTAATATCGTAGCGTCTCAGTCACACAGGCTTATGCTGCGGATGCCTCACATACACATATTAAAGTTTTAAAAAAAGTGGTGTATGTTTGTTTAACATTTACAGAAGGAGTCTCCAGTGTCGGCATTTTGTACCAGTCAGATGTAAAGTTTTCCATTTTCCAACATCCTAAACTATTTTGTCATATCGACCATAAAAAGCAAGGTGTGTTTATAGCTGCTGTAATGTAACGTGATGGAATGTCAAACTGAATAAGAAAATGTCAATGTAGGTGAAGGCTGAGCAACAGAACAAGTGAGTTTGGGCGTGATACAAGACCTGAGACTAAGTTTCTGCAGCGCTCCCAACACTTTCTCTTCGGTCACGAAGTCCTTCTCCTCCGACTGCAAACATTCAACTAACATCTTCAGCAGAAAGGAACACTGCGACAGATACACTCGACCTATTGGGGGAATTAGTCATTTAAGACACTTCATTGAAGCAGGTTTGAAATTGCAGCATGTTGTGAAGTTTTCACATGAACTATAAACTATTGCTGTATGCATGGATTCAACATAAACTAAAGCATAACAGTTACGTCCTAAGCTACATTATGCCAGAACCCAATTTTCAAGTCATTTCTAGCAACAGTGTTCTCATGAACTGTGTTTTTAAATTTAAGCACATCCAAATTTGGCATTCATACAGTGTGTTATTTGGTATTCATACAGTGTGTATTCTTATTCTACCCATCATGGACTGTGAGCATTGACTTAGTGTATAAATGCAACATTCAGATGAGTGTATAATAAAATAATAATACATGCAATCTTAAAAATCTATGATGTAGAACATTATATATTTATATATACACACACACACACACACACACATATATATATAAAATAAAAAAAATATATTTATATATATATATATATATATATATATATATATATATATTTTATTATATTATAATATTTCACCTTACTAATATTTCACCTTACTTGCACTCACCCTCAGACAAAGATGCAAAGGTGTTAAGGAGACGTGCTGTGTATTGCCTCACTGAATCATTCTTCGATTTGATGAGGTGAACCACAGATTTCTAAAAAAAAAAAAAGAAAAAAAAAAAAAAGAAGCAAAAATCTCCTCCAGTGACCCTGATAAACTCTGACTCCAATCAGAGTTAGCCTTAATCCTCTGTGTTGTTACCATGCTGAATTTGACTACCTTTCTTTCACAGGTAATATGTGTATTAGAACATGCACATTAATACAAACCTGTTATCTGAATGGTATCCAGAACTCATAGCAGAACTGCTGTTTCAGTAACTTAATTAAAACCTTCTGACAACTTAGAAATATGTAATATGTCTGTTCTGATAAACAGAGAGATGTGTGTGGAGTGTGAAGTGATGTTAAGTTGGTTCATGGAGTGTTAATGTACATTGTTAATGTACTGAGAATAAAGAGTTTGTTCTGTTACCTGTTTGGTGGTGCAGATGTTTAACAGGTCATTGCTGATGAAAGCCTGTAGAACCGTGTCTCTCTGCTCACCCTGTACTGAGCGCGTCAACCTCTGAAACCAAAATCACACAACACACATAACAACACAAAGATCACAGGCAGCCCTAAGCATGGCGCTCTCTCTGCATTATTTCTTTTTGGCCACACAAATGTAGAGAAATATATAAAAGCGGCCTACTATTTAACATCGTTACACTATCTAGAATTAGCAGAAAATCCACATCATAATGACTGCCTGTATAGAGACCTACACAAATGATTAAAAACAAAATGAAAAAATGATGTTTTCTTTCTGAAATTTCAGAAATTCTGTTTGAAATTCCATTCAGAAATTTGTTTGTTTCTGAAAAATTATGATTTGTGTGTGTACCCAGCGCAGGGCCTGCAGCAGCAGAGCTTTCAGTCTGTCTGATCCACTGATCAGATCCCTCTTCAGCTTGTCATAGTCCAGCGAGGGCAGCAATGGGACGTCTTTACTCCTCCTGATGATAAGCAGAAACGAAGGAATCACACTACAGTTCTAATAGACAGAAACCCAATGTACACATTGCAACAATTCAACAACACATAAAAAAAAAAAAACAAAAAGCATATGAAAGTCATTTTAACAACGCGGAACATACTGAATGTCTTTGAATTTAGATGCTTTTACTTCTCAGGTATTCTATTTATTCTTTTAGCAGATCATTTAGCTTCTTTCTTGGAAATTAATGCTTAAAATGGGAACAATGATCTGACAACAGAACAAGACTATTTCTAGCTTGAATGTCTAGATCTAGGCTTACTAATCATATGTTTGGTTTACCTTCAAATAGGAAATACCTGGTAGATTCAACTGCATTTACATTATGTTTTATTTGATATTATGATTATTATTCATATTATTATTGATATGATATTACAATATTATGTTATATATTGCAGTAAGATGCTGCAGATTCATACTTACTGTGCTGCAATGGAGGCTCGTAACATGGACGAGGCCTAAGACAGACAATCAGACAGACAGACACATAGACAGACAGACAGAATTTTGGGTAATTAGTGGAATGTGTGTAGCTGTAGCAGGTCAGTAGGCTGTGCATTTACACGGTTAGGGTTGCATGCAGAAGCACGACATTAACCATTACATCCATGCAGTTAGTCCAAACACTGACCTCAGGTTAATCAGCATATCGTGATTTTCCCAGTTCTCTCCTTTCCTGTACTGTCCTATTCTATCCAATATTTCACTTTATTTCTTTGTCTCGACTTCTTTTCTTCTGTTTCCTTTTATTATCCCTCCTTTCTTTAAACCTTCTTACTTTACTTCTGAATTAATTTCGTTTTAATTCACTTAATTTCTTCTCACTGCCTATAATTTCCTTGCCACTTCTTACCTTTTCATTCTTTTTAATTAATTTCATACTTCTTTCATTTTTTTCTTTTCATTCCTTACCTTTCATACCCTTTATATAACACATTCCTTTATTTTTCTTCTCCTCTCACTTTCTTATTCTTTTTATCAGACTGAAACTGAAGTGCATACAGACAGAGGGATTTGTATTGGAGTGAAAGGTTAGACTCATTGGTGCTTTATTTGTGCTTGGAGGGACGTTAATGCTTCATTTCACCATAAAGGGTACATAAAGAGATATAAAGGGTGGCCTCTTTAAAACTTTAGGTAAATATTAAACGTGAGCAGGACATCTTTTGAGTGTTTGTCCTGTGTGTGTATGTGTGTGTGTGTGTGTGTGTGTGTGTGTGTGTAAGGTGTGTGTACCGAATATTAAGAGAAGGATTAGATATTCTCAGAAGCTTGATCAAATATAATAAAATGAAAAGAATAACAAATGAGACTCAGTGCCACACCATTCACAAATCTGCGTCATCTTCACTTTTACACGATTTTACACCTTGATGTAAACTTTCCAGTTTATAGATCAGTTTGAGACATCAATTTTAATTCTGAGAATATAACCAGTAAAATATATTTCAATAATAATAAAGAAATGCAACAACCAAGGATGTCATCTAAAATAAACAGATAAATAAATCAAACTGACTATTGAGTGTATAGCAGTCTAATTTAAAGTTAAAAATATTCCCATCTATGCAATAGATGGGAATATTCTATTCTATTCTATTGAATTTCTATTCAATAGAAGAATCTATTCATAAATAAAAAATCCTGAATGCTTTTAAATGTAAATTTGATTTTGAAATATAATAATTTACATCATAACTTTATTTTAAAAACAAAATTCATATAAAAAGATATATATGCAACCTTCTGGCAGAATAGAAATTTTACCAGAAATGTCTAAAATTTAGATTTTTATGATTCTATTTTGAGGTTTCAATGTTATTTTACCTTTAAATACGACAGCCTGCAAAGCTTAGGTTTAATATTCGGGTAAAGAATTGCAGCCAACATCCTAAAAGTCACATTCTATGTACCAGATGTTGAACTTCATTGTGTGATATAGCAATAAACTTCTACCAATATGCCACGAACAAGGAATTTAGGAGTGCAGGATGGAGAATCGAGGAGGGTTAGAACAGGTTAAATGGTAAATAATAAATGGTTATTCCCACTGGGATGCCACTGGACAAAGACAAGCATTCTTACACTGAACACGAGCATTCATGTCACAAATACGGACGGAAAGCCAGGGACATGCTAAAGGACAACAGGATGAATGTAAAGTATCAGGAGCAGAGGGACAAGCATGATGAAGGGTGGATAGAGGACAGAGGAAAAGGTTAAGAAGATACAACAGAAACTTACATATCCATCATCATAAGGAGTCATAGAGTAATATCCCTTCTCACACAAACACACACACACGCACACACACGCACACACAGAGGAAGAAGTGATTGAGGAAACACAGAGTGGAACAAACAGAATGTGCCTATTCTAAATGCTATACAGCAGACTATTTATTTTGCATTAATTATTAACCATGACATTTATAAACTACTGCCTCTGGCTCTACATGCTTTAGCTGTTTCTGGAATACTAACAGTTTTGTAGGTCTTTTGAAATCTCTGATATTAATTGCGTTGTTCCAGACTCCTGTGTTGTGATTAGTTTATTTGCCATTTGTTCAGGGGAAAAAAAAAATGACATTGTATGGTTTATTACTGAGTGAGCAGTACGCCGATGTTAAAACACCAGACATTTGAATGAAACTGAAATTTTGTACAAAACATTTTAATTTTGATTTGAACCAAAATGATGACCATCTGACAAACTCATATTCAGTTTAGGAAATGCAGCAGAAATATGTAAGCATGAGTTATTAGAGTTATTAAATATATAAGTAACTGTATGCTGAATACTCAAATATTAAACTGTATTATTTTAATGAATGAAGCTAATCTTTCAGTAAATGGGGCATGATCTGAGAAAAATAATGGAGTTAAAGAGTGTAATTTTTGTAGTGTTTTTGTTTTCAGTTAGCCGTGTGTGTGTGTGTGTGTGTGTGTGTGTGTGTGTGTGTGTGTGTGTGACTCACTGTTCCAGGTCGTGTAAAATCGATGCTCTGAGCGACACTCTGGCTCATGTGTCCAGTGAAGAGGCGTACACACACACTCTGTAGATACTCTGGGGAAATCTATTAAAAATAAAAAAAGAAGTAAATAAAACATGGCTGTGACACTGTGTGTATGAAATTGTGTATTTAAAATTCTAATAGAAAGTGATCAAATTGAACCCATTTTTACCTAAGCAGTAGGTTCATCTATTTTAAACAAATTTATAATACAGTTTAATGTTATAGAGTTTCCATTGATTTGCATATTCACTGGAATCAATAACAAATGTTGTGTGATTTGAAAATGAATTAAAATGAATGAATGCTGGGATAGGAGCTGTTGTATTTGTTAGAATAAAATATATAGAAACAAAACATAATGTAAAGAACAAACAGATATTTCTTGCCATTTTCCCATTCACAGTAGCCTCGAGTGAGTCTACCAGTTCAGCGGTCACGCTGATGAGGTTGTGATAATCAGCCTGGATCTTACTGAACTTCTTCATGTATGCTGAAACCTGTTTCTCTGCTTCAGCTAGCTGCTTCGTCAGTTCTTTATAGACACACATACACCCACAGACACACACACACACACAGACACAGCTTAGTACATAAGGAGTTACTCAAAGCTGGATAAATACACTTATTTGTACACTAAGGCCACCTAGTGGTGTGTGTCAGTACAGCAGCAGAGTGCGCAATGTAAAAATATTGTAGTCGATAAAATAATCACTATAAACGATATAAGCCTGATTTTGATATCATTATCATATCATATATTTTATTAAATAAATTTACAATTTATTTATTTATTTATTTATTAATAAACAGTAAATTAATGATTACCTCTGTTGCTTTTTGTGCTCTCTCTCTGTTGAGATCAAGCTAAGGAAACATCCAAGTTTTACAAAAAACTCTTAATTCTCAATAGAACACAGAGTAAATTGTAGTTACTGCAAGTATTGCATATGAATAACATTTCTTCTGATTCTTAAAACTGATACACTGATCTGTGCATTTCTAAATGTTTTGTTGACTGTTTTGTTGACACATCAACACTGGGGTGTCAATAAAAGAAATGCTTCAGCAAACTTCTGCTTGTGTGCATGTTCTGACTCATATCCATGTTTACCAACCAGCCTGCTCAAAAGCCTATGTGTCTCAAAAAATATTGACATTTAATATGTACCTACTGATCAGTTGTCTTGTACATTTACAGTGTGAATCATCTTTGAGAAAATGATCTTTCATGACGTATATTGTATCGTTATAGTGTGAAATTACTGCTAGAACTGAATTAGAATGACATAACATCATATTTGTATTATGTTTTTTCCGGCAGAGCCGTCAGTATAGTGTTAATCATTTTGTTGCATGTCTGCCTCAAAAGTCCTTATGAATGTTACTACAGAAACAATAATGTATTAGATAAGGCACTTTAACATAAACCAGTGATATGCAGCTAATTTATATTTTTGTTTATTTATTTTCTTTCCCTCTTTACATTGAAATATTTGTCATTTCTACTTGTTGATCTTATATGCTTGGTGGTAGGAGATTGTCAAGCAGCGGTTGCTTTAATATTATTGTGTACGTTCTATTGAGAATCAGTTGATTGGTTGCTTTATGAGAGACTGGCGAGTCTCTATATGAGAATATCCAAATAAAGTTTGACCAACATGGCATGATGGATCACATCAGCAGTCACGTGGCATTCCATTCTGCCAGTGGAATGCAAATCTGCTTATATGACATTTGATAATTATAAACAAATGTATTATTTTATTGCTGCGAGTCTGATATAAAATTAGTGAGGACACTGCTGGCTTTCCGGCTTTCCCTGTGAGATGTTTTTACCTCTGTTCGGTTAACCTTACACAGAATTTTAGTTAATGTGTGGAAATTTTTTAAAAATGAGCTGTTTATGAACGAGTGCTTGAGGCATCTCAGAGAGCAGAAAGTGGTTTGATATCACTGTTTACTTTAAAGATATAAACATTGGCGTGAATATATTCCCCCTTGTAGGCTAGGTAAAAACGACAAATTACAAACTAGAAAATATTCAAGAACTGAGGGTCTACATTCACATGTGCAATTAGCCACCACTGTTGAGTGTGACATGACAACAAAACTGAACATGGACACCGCAAAACATGAACAAATTACATTTTCGGTCTCTGGTAAAAAGAGTTAAAGAAAGGATACGTGTAGCATGAGCAGCTTTGGTGTAGCGGATGCTTTCAGGGAGGAGACCAACACCGTTTCAAGCTTTTTTCTTAAATCTACAGTCCAGGAGTCCTGAAATCAAAGACCAACACACACACGCACACACACACACAATAAAACTTCTTAAAACTTTTAGAAATGCTAATTGTGTATGTATTGTTATATGTTGCACTTCAGAAACTAAGATATTTACAATTTACCATCAATAATTTATCAAAATAACCATAGAGGCCAAATCCTTACTGAATACATAGTACACTACACATAACAATGTGTAAGTTAGTATCCCACATCCTACATAGTGCACTTATACAGTGTCTATAGATGTAGGTGAAATGTAGAGAAACTAAAATAAAAGCTAGATATCCAGCACAGACAGAGAGAGTTTTCACTCCCTACTCCCTATACCGGTAGTCATTTGAGATGGGACCAAGCAACACAGGTCAGGAGACTGAGAGTGTAAATATACAAGGGGGAGTACTGTATAAAGTGTGATGATTGAGGTTTAAGAGAGAAAGTGATAATGTGCAGAAGTGTAGATGATGATGACCTGGAAAAGCTCCTTGAAGGACGGATGCGCTACAGGATTGGGAACAAAAGGCAGAGCATAAAATGGCAGGAACTCAGTGGTATGGCTCAGCACTGCTCCTCTCGTCTCCAAGAAGTGTTTAAAATGACTGATCCGCTCCTCAAATTCGGCTTTATCCTTCAGAGTAATGACAGGAATTTCAAGATTACACATAGTCAGAGTAACATCTGATCTTCATGTGATCTTTTATCATTATTGTTAATTAAAAATGAGCTAAGCTCTGTGCATATATTGTTTCTATAGTAACAGCTCATTCACACGGACCTGAAATGGTTAACATGTCACATGAAGAGATTTTGCAAAATCACTGATGTAATCCCACATAGGTGTTCATGAGGCATCCCAGACATTTGCCCAAACCACCTCAACTGGCTCTGCAACTCAAGCAACTCTACTTTAAGCTCCTAAAAATGTTAGAGCTCCTCACCCTACCTTAAAATCTGAGCCCATCCTACACCCTACAAAGGACACTCATATCCACCACTTGGATCCACAACCTCAATCTTTCAGTCGCTACCCAGAGCTCATGACCACAGGTGAGGGCTGAGTAGTAAATTGAGCTTAAATTGAGATCTCTGCCTTTCAGCTTAATGCTCTCTTCACCACGACACACTTGTACAGTGCCCACATAACTGCAGAAGCTTCAGCAATCTGTCTGTTAATCACTCACTGCATTCTACCTATACTTATTGACTAAGATCACAAATTACTTAAACTCCTCTGCTTGAGGCATTATCTCATTCTCAACCTGAACCACCCACCCTTTTCCATCTGAGAACCATGGCCTCAGATTTGCAGGTACTGTACTGACCCCCATCCTGAATGAAACTGACTAAATGTGTCTATAAATAAATAAATAAATGAACTCCTTATTGAATAATATTTTATGGATAAATGGCCAGTTCACACCACCCTGGTGAAGATTATATTCCAAAAATGTCAAGCTCCCTCAACTGCTCCTTCTTTAAATATTAGCATAAATACATACATAAATAAGCAGTTTACTGACTTATCATATCATATCATATATCATATCATATCATATCATATCATATATCATATAATGAAATGTCTCATTTTACCATCATGCTCTATTGAACAGTAAATAAACTGATGTTAATAAAACCTTAATATGAAACCATGCCAATAAAAATATTATTATTATTATTATTATTATTATGTGTACCTGCTTTCCAACAGAGTTCTTCAGTGGATAAATGGAAAAGTGAATGTGCAGGTAGAACTCCAGTTTCTGTACAGTGGGGTCATTGTCACGTACATGTGCAGGCAGGTTTTCTGTCCATAGCTCAAAGAAAACCTTCATCTTTCCATCATCAAACATGCAGAGCAGATCGTTCTGTAGAGGCATAAGCATAAGCCTTGAGCTTACACACACACACTCCCTCACCTGCTGTCTCACTGCTGTGCTTCTCTAAAACCTTGATTGTTAATGATTAGCAAAGATCTTATATGCCACTGATATATGTGAGGTTTTAAAACTTCCACACTTGTGTTCTGCAGTGCATGCTGGGATACATTAGTGCTCAAATTTTAATCGCTACACGATCCATTTGTTCATAAACCTCCTTGTTTTACTGTCCTATATGTATACACGATTCTTAACTCCATGCCACGTTTCTTAACTCCATGCTTAGACAATAGTCTGCAGAATCTGTAGGATTCACTCTTACCTGTATTGTTAATGCTTTGGAGTTTTCAGGTGAACTGCTGCAGATTTTTGGCACAGGTTTTCCTTTGCTCTTGCATTCCTTCTCAAAGATCTTCACTGTTTCCTCCAGCTCACAGAACTTCAGGTACTAGAGATTACAAACGCATTCATTAGATAAAGATCTGAGACTTCCTGAACACATCCTTTTACACTGTGTAAAATAATACAGTTATAAACAAACATACAGTTATAAACAAACATATACACCAATTCAGAAAAACAAAGGCATGTGTAACTTTGCTTGACCCTAACTCTTAACCCTGTATGTCCTCTTGCCTTCTTTATTTGCTAAACATTAGCTCACTAACTACTAGAAAACTAGCTCAGTTTAACCACAGGTTGATGTGAATGAGTCAGATTTCCGTATCAGAGTCTTGATTTACATTCTTATATTTATTATGTTCCCATACACATCATCCTCTGATTTAAATACTGCCCTGTAATTGGTTGGATCAATCCCGATGTTATGACATCACAAACAGAACTCTGACTATGAGTCTTTTTTTTTAACTTCAAGTTTAATAACTTCAGGTTTCGTTTTTCTTTAAACATGCATCGTTAGCAACCTTTAAACACCCAAACAAACACATTCATAAAATAATAATAATAAAAAAATAAAAAATATATAATTCTAAATATTTAAATATCATTCTGTAGATTTCAGGGAAAATTTCAAGTCCATATTATGTACATTAGTGATGTTTCTTTACAATTATATTCCACTCACTAAAGGCAAAGCAGAAGTTAGCCTTATTTCTCAAACATACTGCAACATATCAAATAAATAATCCAGGAGGTGATCTACCAACAGAGCACTTATTAGTACTGTATAAACCTACTTCTCTGATCATCAGTAGGAGATCATTCGCCAAGACATCCCCCATCTCTGTAGAGCTTCTGGAACTCATGTATCTGGAACTTGTGTTGTTAATCACCCTGATTAACAACTCACCATAATTATATTCCCCGCTTCATATCTACAAGGACATAAGTTACACACACTACTGCTCCTGCATATTGCACAAAACAAAATATTACACAATATTGTTTGTTATTTACACTTCCATGCACTTCTCACACTTTATGTATATAACTGATCAGTCATATATTCTATATTCATATTTAATACTCATACTGTCTATATTGTATCACATCGTCTGTATTATCTTGTCTTGTATAGTATAGTGTTATTTATGTCTGTACTTTTGAGAGTCACAAACAGCTGGAACCAGATTCCTTGTGTGTGTCAACACACTTGGCCAATAAATCTGATTCTTATTCTGATTCTGATGATAAAAATAAAAAATTAGCTGATCATTTCCATCTGATTACAAATAAACTACTCATTACTTTGACCAGTGATTGCTCTTGGATTGTTCATTTAAAAATGAAATGAATTGAATTTAACATGAAATGAGTAAATTAATTTACTTTACATGTTTTAAAATGCATTTTACAAAACAGAAAGCATTACTCAATGAATTTTTATTGTGCTGCTGTGATTGTACTTCATCTATTGATCTATTTATCAATTTTATTCTAGTTCTCTGTTTTTCCTGCTAACTGATCAAACCACTCATCGATACAGCTGAGAGTCAAATACACGACTCACACTAACGAACAGCTAAGACTGCGAAAAGAGTTTTTTGTGGAAGCATTTAACAAGTTACTAAATATAAACTATTGAATAAATACGAACTGGCATTTCCTGCACCTACGTAAAAGCAAACACAATTTAGAGTTGTTTCACAACCTTAAAGAGTCGGATCAATGAACCGATTCACTGGCGTACGATGCAATTCCCTCCAAAAAAAAAAAAAAAACATTGTTATAATGAAATTAAATATCGAGTTGAAAACAACCCACTGCTGCTATTCGAGGCCAGGCTTTACATCTGGCTAACAAACAACACACATTCTATTAAAACAGCTAATACTTTTAGCAAAGGCTTTCTAAAGTTAATAAATGTATCACAGCATGAGAGTGTGTGTTAAGAAATTGAACAATAAATCTATTCACAAGTTTAAAAAAAGAGTCCTACAATTACATAGCTAGCTAGTTTTCCAGAACAGCTGGTTGCTAGCTAGTTAGCAGGCTTTACCTCATTCTCACTCGTTTGTGGGGTGAAAATGGTCACGACACGTTGCTAAAACATCAGTCACATAACGTTTGTTAAAAAGAAAACTTAAATAAATAAATAAAAAAGGAGAATTTGCCGGACGCTGAAATAAGTTATCAGGAGAGCTAGAAACAAAGCTAACGGACTAGTTGGAGGCTGGTAGCCATAGTTACCACAAGCAAGACGCTTAGCGAATACCAGAAACGCATAGAAACTGTCGTATGTAGGACCGTCGTTAATACTGTCCATAGATATATATACACTAGATGTCGCATTGGGGTCCTAAAAATGCGTCAAAACCGCCGCCATCTTTTTACGGTGCTCCTTTACCTCAAATACATGGACGATGCCGGACTTCTGTGCTGCATAGGGTTGTTCAAATGAAAGAAATCTAAAAACCAGACAGCAAGGGATTACATTTCACAAGTGAGAATGTGTTTTATGGTATTAAATGTTAGGAAATTATATTTCTGGTTATGTTGGTTTGTTTTAGTCCTTGGTTAACGACAGCAGCTAATCCATGCTAGTTACCCATTAGTTTGTGACAGTTAGGAAAACAGACAATGTTTGTAGATTCCGAAGCTCTTAATAAGGACATTAAAAATTGACCCATGCTTTTTTGCTTAAAGGTGAAAACCCAACTTTATGTATATTTTGTAAGATTCCCTTATCTGTCAAACATATTTTATTAGATTGTCCTGGACTTAACACAAGCAGAATGCTCTTTTTTTTAAATTTATTTATTTATTTATTTTTTATTGTAACCAAACATAAGCAAACAAACAAACAAGGTACATAATCAAATC
The DNA here is from genome assembly GCF_030014155.1 of Tachysurus vachellii. Classification (NCBI taxonomy): domain Eukaryota; kingdom Metazoa; phylum Chordata; class Actinopteri; order Siluriformes; family Bagridae; genus Tachysurus; species Tachysurus vachellii. Next base: position 32,427,474 of record NC_083460.1, read on the forward strand.
ACAAGTAACATCACAATAATCAGCCATAGGTTGAGCATAGCCAATAACAAACAGAGATCATAATAAAACAAACTGACAAAAAAATAAAATAAATTAAAATAAAATAAATAAATAAATAAATAATACTAATTAGTAAATAAATATATATGTATCAAAATAACTCAAAAAGGGCTTTATTTTAAATTAGTTTATTTCTGTCTAACAGAGAAATCAATTTGAGGGCTTTTGTGTGTTTAACTAACACAAGCAGAATGCTCTTTTATCAAGTTACTTCACTTAAAGACATATTTAATGACATTATGCCTGAAAAGGGTTTGGATTTTTTTATCGTATGTTAATTTAAAAAATGTATAATATGACTTGCTGTTTATATATGTTTTGTTTTTATTGTATTTATGTGATATTTGTGTTTTTGTAATTGAATTTTTGCCATGAAAATAGCTTTTGATTGCTGACATGGTATTAAATAAAATAATCAGAATCTGAATCTGTTTGTAGATTCCCAAGTGATAAACAGAGACGTCAGTCATGGACAAGTTGCAGGGACACTAAACACTTTTTTTTTAATGGTTAACTCAGCTGACAGTCCTGGAAGGATGTCACCACACCAGTTAGGTTGGCAGTTCAGCCTCAAAGTCAAACTTTGTGGGGTTTTTTTTTGTTTATGTGACTTTACTTATTTAATGTTGCAAAAATATTGCAGGAAAAGAATAAATAAAAGTAGTCTTCGGCACCTCAACTATCTAACTTTCACATTATGTTCTCAAATTTGTGATTTGCTTCCACCTGCAAATTGCTTTGTGTGTCATATTTAATAAACCACTCACTCAATCATTTTCTACCGCTTATCCGAACCAATACAATTTAAATGTTTAAATTAACATGTAATAGTCACATAATTGTAGCAGTGTTGCATGCAGTAAGCTATAAGGTAAGTAGTGATTGTTCATTTGAAGTTTACTCAAGTAGAAGAATGTAACTAATAAACTTATACCTACTAGCACTATGCATTATATTGTGAAAAAGTAGATTATCTTAATATCAAAACCTTAAATTTTCTCTGGACTTAATGATAAATATATGTCTGACCGTTGGAACAACCAAAAAAAAAAAAACAACTAGAAAATGGCATTCATGACGATTTATGGTGATTTTATTTCTTTGCCTACATTTACGCTAATGCATTAAGAGGAGGGGTCCCCCGTACCAAGATGGCGGCTCAGTTGACGCATTCGTTACAATGTACTGCCGTATACAAGGCGACATCTAGTGTATATATCTATGAGTACTGTCGTTAAATATGTTTTGTAGTTCGAGTGGTTTAGTTGTAAAATTAAATTCAAACAAATTAATAATTACAAAAAGACGAACGTGGGCGACCACGTAAAATGGAAAACAAATTGGCGTGCAAATATGTTATAAAAATACAATTTCGTATATGAAATATTGTCTTGTAACTCTGTGTTTCCCCGGAAGTAATTGTAACGCGGCGGGTCAAAGGTAAAGCATGTTTCTAAAGCGCGGTGGATAAATGAATGGTGCCTCAGCGAGAGCGGCTGTTTAAGTTATTGTGCTTTAATTGTGGAGTCATTTTTATTTACATAAAGTGCATCGACTGTGGTTAAGGTTTTGTCTGAAAAAGTAAGTGACCGAAGATGCTGAATTTATTTTAAAGAGCTCAGAGCGGTAACTAGCTGAGAAATGCTAACATGCTAACGTTTATTGTACGAGTTAAAATAAAAGTTTTTATTTTTTCTCCGAAAAAGAAACAATATATTGTTCTTTAGGAAATATACGAGTACGATATTTACTATAAATTTACTTTACAAAATATACGAGGAAAATGAAGAGTAATATAAATGTTCAATAAATATCTCAAATTTATTTAACAAAGTTAAACGGATATGTTTCCGTCCCGATAGCAGAAGTCGCCGTAGTTGGACCTTTAATTTGCAAAAACATGGCTGGGATTCTGTTTGAGGATATTTTTGATGTAAAAGATATTGATCCTGATGGGAAGAAATTCGACAGAGGTGAGAAACAGTGACATTGTGGTTCTCTCTCTCTCTCTCTCTCTCTCTCTCTCTCTCTCTCTCTCTCTCTCATACCCTTGCATTAAACAGATTTGTTGTCCCGTTTACACTTTTCGTTTATGTTTATTTCCCTTCTTTTCCCCCCTCAGTGTCTCGTCTTCACTGTGAGAGTGAGTCGTTTAAAATGGACCTGATCCTGGACGTGAACACTCAGATTTATCCCGTCGACCTGGGTGTGGAAATATACACAAATATCCAACATGCTAAAGAACATAAAACTGACAACTCTCAACTACACAACCACACTGTAGAGTCTCAAAGATCATGCTTCAGCACACAAGATGCACAACCTTTCTCTGCACTGTTCTGCTCAGTGTTCTGTACAGATATTTGCACACTATAAAGATTTACAATACACACAACTACACTATTGAATCTTTGGAATTGCACTCAAAACTACACAAGACGCACATCTTTACTCATCTTTTTACTAAACACGGTTGTACACAATTGTGTCCAATACACACCTGTCTAGTACACACAGTACACTCAAAACATACAGCTGTATCCAATAATATTGCCTTTGTAATGTGGTGTGCTTATATGCAGCACATCTGGATGTAATGGTGTGATGGTGGTTTTCAGGAGATAAGTTCAGGCTGGTGATCGCCAGCACGCTGTATGAGGACGGCACTCCAGATGACGGCGAGTACAACCCCACAGACGACCGACCATCCAGGTACATCTACTGTCAATCAAAACAGCTGCTTGCTCTCTCTCTGACACACACACATAGTATCATCAATCTGGCAACCCAAAACCAAATGTTCTGATTTAGTGACTGGTTCAGAATGAGACTGTGACTGGTTGAAAGAAAAGCGGCATGTTCATGCTGTTTGGCAGATTGTCTGAAAACTTGAAATGAATTTTAAACTTGAAATCTACATTCAGTCTGACAACCCTGAAGCAGCAAATTTATTTTTCTTTCAGTGAACTAACTTTTATTATTTAACCAGCTTTCATTTGCACCTTTTTTTCATATTATTTTTATTTTATGAATAGTTAAAATGATCTAATATAATGAATATCAACAATATATAGCAATTTAAATTGTTGAATATTATAATTGAATAATAATCGAATAGTTGAATGAAAATTAAATAAATGAATATAAATCTAAGTAAGGTTAGCAGTCTTCAATAAGAAATGGTACATGAATGAATAATAAATTATATTTTTATATCTTCTCTTTGGTGCCTTATGAGTCTGTGAGAATGATTATTTCTCCACAGTGATCAAGTGTGTGTGTCCTCTCTCTGCAGGGCGGATCAGTTTGACTATGTTATGTACGGTAAAGCGTATAAGATCGAGGGAGACGAGACGTCGACAGAGGCAGCGACACGGCTGTGAGTGTGACTGTTAATATGCTAACTCTCCTGCACGTCATTTTGCTCTGACGAATGATTCTCTGATATGGAGCAATATTTTCTTTTTTTCTTTACACTGTATTTTTTTACACATGTAAACCCAATATATCATTTTAAAACATGTGATGCATCAGAACTTCATTATGTGCGTCAAATAATTTAACACGTCATGCATCAAATCCTTATAGATCATATTTCTAACAAATTCATTATCAGAAACACTGCAAATATACCCTTTAATTTGATGATGTTTCCCCTCTACAGCTCTGCGTACGTGTCATACGGAGGCCTGCTGATGCGACTTCAGGGTGATGCCAATAACCTGCATGGATTTGAGGTGGACTCCAGAGTTTACCTGCTCATGAAGAAACTTGCCTTCTGACACAGCTGTGTGTGTGTTGATTTGTTGTGCTGATGGTGACAGTTTGAGGGAAATGCAACGTGAAGAAAAGCACAACGTGACTATAATGTAAATAAACGCTTTTATATGTATTTATATCAGTCTTTTGCATTTTTACTCAGTAAATAACACCTACATATGTCGTAAGGGTGAGTGAAAAAGTTTGTACACCCTTAGCATAAAATAAGGAATACAGCAATTAATGTAATTGTTTGTTTCACAAAATGACGATTAACAGCAAAGAATTATTTCAGTTGAAATGTTTGTTCTGTATAAGATTACAAATACGTTTGTAAATAAGAAACATTTTGAACTACTTGGGATTGCAACCCTGGGAAATTAATGCAAGAGCTTGCGATGATTCATAGTGTGACAGGATGAGTTTAAAGTGCTATAAACACTGTCCTGTTCAACAGAATAAGTAAACCATCTGATAATGTCATTCGGAGTGAGAGGAGCACACAGATTAGGAAATTAAATTGAATTAGACTAAAAGTGTAAGTGTGTGTGTGTGTGTTTCGACTCTACAATATCACTGCTGTGGCCTGATGAGAGTCACAGGACAGGCTGGTCATCACTTATTTAGGATAAAATCTCAATCTTTAGCCTGTAAATAAATGGAGGCATGTTTCATTGTGCTCCTAAGACAGGACAACAATAACTATATCTGTATTATTTGGTAGAGTAACCGTTGTAAAACTCTGTAAATTGTCTAAAAGACTACTTACAGATTTTTTTTTTTTAATCTGTCACCTAAAAATGTTGACATTTTTTTAAAGTGGTTAAAGAATTGGCAAGTGTACAAATAAAAATGTTTTTTAAATGTTCATTCGGCGATCTAAAAGTCAATCAACGCGTTGCACCAATCAACGCGTTGGAGGCGGACACGACCAGCCAATAGTTCTTTAGCAGGAGGCGGGACTTAATGAAACCAGGAACTGTGTCAGTGTCCAAACCGCGGCGTCGGTGTGTAACGGTTTAATATTATGGACGCAGTGCTGCTTATGTTCGCACAATCTGACACTTATTTATTAAAGTTAGCGAGCAGTTTTAAACAGCAGAAATGGATTATGGACGAAAGAGAAAGCTGACATTTATTACAATAGGACTGGTTTTCCTGCTGAGTGGAGTGGAATACGGTGAGTTTATTATTTACATTAAACCTCTACATATAATGTGGCATCATTTCTTATTAATAAATACAAATCTAGATTGTTTTATGTTTTTATTTTTTTACATGTTTAGTATAAATGTCACTAAACGAGCTTAAATCATTTTCTATGAAATTACAAAACTAAACAAAACGTTATTTTGCATTTGAAAGTGTTTGTGTTTAAAGAAATAAACACTGCTGCTAAACTCCTACTAAATGATATTACAGCAGTTCATTCATTCACTGCAGGATGAATGCAGGATCTAAATGATTTAACTAAATGATTTAACTCGACCACCATAATGAACATGTTTTGTTCATTATGGTGGTCGAGAAGTGCAAAACAAAATAACAAATGACTAAACAAAACAACAAATACCAACTTTTCTGGTTTGTCTGAATTGTCGTTGTGTTTTTGGAGTTTTTATTTTGTTTCCCGATTTGTTGTTGTTGTTGTTGTTTTTTTTTTTAAATTTGTTAATCTAATTTTGTTTTTTAAAATGTTTTAATATATTTTTAGATTTGTTATTTTGTTTTTAATTTGTTTTTTAATTTGTTAATATATTTTTGGATTTGATCATTTCTTTTTAGATTTGTTATTTTGTTTTCTGATTTTGTTACTTTGTTTTGGATTTGTTCATTTGTTTTTAATTTGTTCATTTCTTTTTGGATTTGTTTATTTCTTTTTCGATTTGTTCATTTCTTTTTAGATTTGTTATTTTGTTTTCTGATTTTGTTACTTTTGGATTTGTTCATTTGTTTTTAATTTGTTCATTTCTTTTTGGATTTGTTTATTTCTTTTTCGATTCGTTAATGTATTCTTGGATTTGTTATTTAGTTTTTAATTTGTTAATTTATTTTTTGGATTTGTTCATTTCTTTTTGGATTTGTTCATTTATTTTTGGATTTGTTATTTTGTTTTCTGATTTTGTTCATTTGTTTTGAATTTGTTCATTTGTTTTGGATTTGTTATTTTGTTTTCTGATTTTGTTCGTTTGTTTTGCACTTCCCGGCCACCGTAACGATTAGACAGATAAAATAATAAACTGACAGAAAATATATAGACAATTAATTAAGATAGAAACAAACAATCACATCTTGATACACAAAATATATCAGAACATTTACTTTCATGTTTTAAGAATAAATGGGCAATAAATCAGTTGAGCCATGGTGTGAAAAACCACAGTCAGAGGTGTGTGTTTTTTTTTGCTCTCTCCTAACAGACACACTGAGTGAACGTCAGACTGAATGATAAAAAGAATGATTGATAGACACACTGAGAGCCATACCAAGACTGAGTGACACACAGACAGATCAATGGAGAGACAGACAACTATAATATGACACAAGCCCAGTGTCTGATTTTCTGTTGTCAAACACATCATATAAACTCTCTCTCTCTCTCTCTCTCTTTCATTAGCGGTGATTTTACCTACAATCTGGCGTTTCCTGCAGATGCTGGATGCTGCTCCGTATTTTCTGGGTCTCAGTCTGTCAGCTTTCAGCTTCACTGGCCTGCTGTCAGGTCCATTATTCGGCTTCTGGTCCGACAGAACACACAGCACCAAGAAGATCATACTGTTTGCCAACTGCTTTGAAATCATCGGTAAAACACACACACACACACTTTAGACTGATACTATAAAAGAGGCATTTTTAGTTTCTTTTTTATTTTCTCAATAAATTGAATTATAATTTTTGACATTCATGCTGGGAACTTTTTGTTCTGAGGTAAAATTCCATCAGTTAAAGGCTCTGTAGGAAACCATGAATGGCTCCGCTCCAGCATCATGTTTTGTGCGTATTGTTTAAAAAAATCCATTAACATTTTAGAAGAATCGAACAAAAGAGTGAGAGTGATTTGAAGCTGATACATCAGCTGTAAATGTAAATATATATCTCTGTGTCTCATGTAATAGGCTGATAACATGAAGGTGAAAAAGATGATCTGATCATTTCTCTTTTTCTCCTTTGTATTTCAGGTAATTTTATGTATTTTATCGGAATTTCCAAGTGGCTGTTGCTCAGCAGTCGTTTAGTTGCAGGTGAGGACAAAATATTGAAATTCTAATTTTATTTGCCACATACACAAATGTACAACATGTAGTGAAGTGCCCTTTGATTCCTTCTTTCTGTAATAATAATAATAATATTTATTTGGGGGGCACGGTGGCTTAGTGGTTAGCACGTTCGCCTCACACCTCCAGGGTTGGGGGTTCGATTCGCGCCTCCACCTTGTGTGTGTGGAGTTTGCATGTTCTCCCCGTGCCTCGGGGGTTTCCTCCGGGTACTCCGGTTTCCTCCCCCGGTCCAAAGACATGCATGGTAGGTTGATTGGCATCTCTGGAAAATTGTCCATAGTGTGTGATTGCATGAGTGAATGAGTGTGTGTCCCCCTCGATGGGTTGGCACTCCGTCCAGGGTGTATCCTGCCTTGATGCCCGATGACACCTGAGATGAAGTTCTGATAAGTGGTAGAAAATGAATGAATGAATGAATGAATAATATTTATTTGTAACTTAGTTTGTAACTTGGCCCTGCGATGGGTTGGCACTCCGTCCAGGGTGTATCCTGCCTTGATGCCCGATGACGCCTGAGATAGGCACAGGCTCCCCGTGACCCGAGGTAGTTCGGATAAGCGGTAGAAAATGAGTGAGAGAGAGAGTTTGTAACTTGTAAATCTTTGCTAGAATTAAAGAATACTAACCACATCTCTTGTTTTGTTACACATTATGTAAGTGTAGAAAAGCAGTAGCAGGTTTTTTTCACATTAAACACGTTCAGCGTTAAAGTTTATTTCACTGGGTTGTGTAAAATTATAGAGCGTTGTGTAACATTTAGTATTGTTGTTATTTACGGGACAGGAGTTGGGACAGGAGCCGGTTCATCTATTTTTGGTTTCTTGACGAGAATCACAGCCCCTGAAGACCGTTCCACAGTGTTTGCTGCTGTCATGGCCTGCAGACAAGTTGGCCTTCTGATTGGTCAGTTTGTCAGATTGATTTTGTTTTTGGTTCTCACTGGTCAGTGAGTTGTTATTGAATGAAATTCTCAATTTTATGTTCTATATTTGTTTCATCTGACTAATGAATAACTTTTAACTAACAGACTTTATTTATTTATTTATTTATTTATTTATTTATTTATTTATTTATTTATGTTAATCTTGCCATGTACCATTTATTCACATTTATTATATCTGCAGTAAGATAATTCAGTAAAACAGTACATGTGATGTTCATTTGAATAATAACACTCCATTTTGAGTGTTCTGTAGTTCTATTGCTTTCTTGCTTTAGTTTTGTGAATAAAAGAAAGAACGTAATGGAAACAACCTGTCTTTAATATCAGCCATATGTTTCCATACAAACAGCAATAAAACAATAAAAACTTAAAGCGTTATGACTGCAACAAAGGGTTTGTACTGGAGACACCTTCCATACCTGTTAATTAAAGTGCTTCCTGTATATAATTAATAATTAAAACAATCAAACAAACAAAAAAACAACAACTAGCAATCGCAGTCCACAGCACTGTGGTATATCTCCATCTCCTGTTTATACTCAGCTGTTACTCTTATGTTTTAATAGTGATGATGTTCTTGTCCTTATTTGTGTCATGTTTCAGGTCCAGCATTCAACATTTTCCTCAGACTGTGTGACTTCCAGCTTGGACCGTTCGTGGTGAATAAATACACTGCTCCCGGGGTAAACCTCTCTCTCTCTCTCTCTCTCTCTCTCTCTCTCTCTTTCTCTCTGTCGCACTCGCACTCTTTCTCTCTCTTTCTCTCTCTCTCTCTGTCGTACTCACACTCTCTCTCTTTTTCTCTGTCGCACTCGCACTCGCTCTCTCTCTTTCTCTCTCTCGCTTTCTTTATCTCTCTTGCTGTCGCACTCACACACACTTTCTCTGTCTCTCGCTCTCTGTCACACTCACACACACTCTGTCTCTCTCTCTCTCTGTCGCACTCACACACACTCTCTCTGTCTCTCTGTCTCTCTGTCGCACTCACACTCTCTCTCTCTCTCTCTCTCTCTCTCTCTCTCTCTCTCTCTCTCTCTCTCTCTCTCTTTCTCTCTCTGTTGCACTCACACACTCTCTCTCTCTTTCTCTCTCTGTCGCACTCACACACACACACTTTCTCTCTCTCTCTTTCTCTCTCTCTCTCTCTCTCTCTCTCTCTCTCTCTCTGTTGCACTCACACACACTCTCTCTCTCTCTCTCTCTCTTTCTTTATCTCTCTCTCTGTCACACTCACACACACTCTCTGTCTCTCTCTCGCTCTCTCTTTCTCTCTCTCTCACACTCTCTCTGACTCTCTCTCGCTCTCTCTTTCTCTCTCTCTCTCTCTGTTGCACTCAAACACACACTCTCTCTTTCTCTTGCACTTACACTCTCTCTCTCTTTCTCTCTCTGTCTCTTTTCACACACACACACACACACGCACTCACACACACACAAAAGTGTTATATTATATATCTTTGTTACTGTATTTTCATGAGTGGTCACTTAGAGAGGGCAGATTTAATCCAGTCAAGAGATGCACATCATCACTGTATAAGCTGAAAGGGGATTTCAATTGATGGCTGTTTTACATAAAATTTTGCCATCAGCCAATCAAGCATTCAGCAAGGATTTCACATTGGTTGGTACTACTTGGGTTTTTTTGTGGTAAGGTGTTATTGGAGCTTTTCAGTCAGACTGTGTAGATGACTCATCTGCTGTGCAGTCAATCCTTATGTACATGATGCATTAATGATGTATGTGTGATGGATTATTAAATATTTTGTGTGTGTGTGTGTGTGTGTGTGTGTGTGTGTGTGTGTGTGTGTGTGTGTGTGTGTGCGTGCAGATCTTCATGTGTGCATTGTGGCTGCTGCTCCAGCTCGTTGTATTGCTGATGTATTGGGATCTCAAAGGAAGGAACGAGGGATCAGAAGAAGAGAAGGAGGAAGAGGAAGAGAGATTGTTGGTTCAAACTAATGCCCTCCCTGAATCATATGGAACACTTCATGACTCACCTGTAACGGATCAGTCGATCGCTAATGGCAACTGTGCTCCGGCTTCACCATCTTTTGAAAAGATCCACTCCAACCCTTTCAAACACTTCAGTGCTGCACGAGGTGTGTGTGTTTATGTGGGTGAATATTTTAAAATTCAGTTTATATCTTTCTTCACTTTTTTTGTGCACTTTAACAGAGTTTCTGAGAGAGGAGGTGGTGGTGCTGCTCACAGCTCAATTCATCACACTGTTCAACCAGACAGCACTGGAGGTACACACACACACACAAACACTACGCACAGCACCCTATGATGCTCTTGTACTTTTGTATTGTTTAAAACCATAAGTTTAAAAAGACATGTGAGATACGTGCTGCAGGTTTTTTGTCTGAAATTGAGTGTAGTCTGTGACTGCAGTGTGTAATGTGAATGTAGCTATAGTGTTTATATATCACCACTTGTTGGTGTGTATTTCATGTTGTGGTTGCCTGTGAAACAGACGATGGTGACTCCACTGACGCAACAGTACTTTAATTTTGGTGAGTTGGAGAACAGTGTGATGTACTGTGTGTGTGGAGTGGAGGTGATTGCTGGCTTCATCTTCGTCCGCTGGCTCAGCAGGAAGGTGGAGGAGAGGGTGGTGCTGTCCATCGGCCTCTTCCTCGCCAATATTTCCTGTGTCTGGTGTCTCATCTTCCTCGCTAACCCTCAGGGTGAGTGTCTTTATTTGTCTATAAGTTTGTCTGTCTCTTTGTTTGTCTGTCTCTCAGTCTGCCTTTATTTCAGTCTGTCTTTCTCTTTGTCTGTCACTTTGCCTCTCTCTCTTTCTCTCTCTCTCTCTCTCTCTCTCTCTCTCTCTCTCTCTCTCTCTCATTCTTTGTGTTTCTCTTTCTGTACGTGTCCGTCCCATCTAATGATGTATGACCTTTATGTGTATATGTCGCAGTGAATTATTGACCTCTGTGCTTGTCAGTCCCAGTGTAGGAGACATTATTATGATTTAAATTTACACAAGTACATCATTCAAAATCTAGCAAAAGGGCATTCACACACAGTACACACTTACACACTTACACATACACAAACAACCGCTGTAATTAAGATGTTCACAGCTAGATGGAGTGCTTCAGTTGTACACTTGTGTGTGACTATAGCAGGACAAGATTTGTCAGATGGTTTTGACTTTAGTCTTCTTGTTGTTCTGCTATAGGTGGGTTTTCATGGCAGTTAACAGAGTTCATCATCGGCGTGTTCCTGCAGGTGCTGGGGCTGCCCTTTATCGCCGTCGCTCAGGTGTCTCTCTTCTCCAAAGTGACTGCTGAGAAAACACAGGGTGAGACGACACTGAAATAAATATTGAGTTTAACAATGAGAGTATCACGATAATTATGAAGATAATGAGAATTTAATCACTGCCTTTTTTAAGTTATCTTGGTTAGTCAGATTAAAGCTAGCCAATCACATGTTGAAACAGAAAAGTGATAAGAGTAAGGAATGTAACTCGTGCCAACTTTAGCAATTAATTAAAATAGCTGTGTGTGTGTGTGTCTGTATAATGTGTGTTTTTAGGTTTCAGTCAGGGAATTCGGCGCTCTGTCGGAGGTTTAGCTACTATTCTTGGTCCATTATGGGCTGGAAGTTTGACCTCTAACCTTTATGTGATGCTTGGAGTGATGATGGGCTTACTGGTACTACTTACTGTAAGTATGTGTGTATGTGTGTGTGTGTGTGTGTGTGTGTGTGTGTGTTTAAAATCACATTTACAGAAACTAATGCTTCATTATGGCTGTGTTCCAATCCTACTTTAATTCACCCTTGTCCAGTCCTCATAAGCTCTGCTTCAATGCATTGTCAGTACATTCATCATCACTTTATTACTTGTGCTGAAAGTACACCTTTGTTGAAAGGGAAGTCACCTAGGGTATGTTGGAAACAGTTGACTGACTCCATTTAGACTTTTGCACTTTATTGCCCTCTTCTGGTGCTTTTCTCTGGATTTCCCTCTTAGATTATGATGACCTTCTCGTACAACCGGCTGGTCGATCACACTACAGTGGAGCACCCTGAGGAATGAGACACGACTCACACAGGTCAGCCAACTATATACAGTAGATCAGAAACTGTGTTTTAAATACACATTAGTTTGTAAGGTTTGATTATACTGACATAAGAGTGTATACATATTCACACTTTTCTGTACGTAGCTTAATTAAATATGAACACAATCCTCCAAGGATATAAAACTAAAATTCTCTCCTGACATTGTTTTATACCTGGATTTTTCGTTTGTAAACTTTGCAGATAAAAAAAAAAATAGTTTAATCATTTCATCACAAAATCCTGCCTGCATTATAAATATTTAAAAAAAAAAAAAAAAAAGTACATTTCACATGTGCATTTTGACTCCTGACTGAGTCTATTTGTTTTATGCCAAAAATCTTGTTTTGATTTAAAACGTCGAACTTCTGACTACAGCAACTTGGCGTGTCCGTATCAGTGAAATGGAATGATTAATTAGAGTGATAACACAGTGAGACAGCAGAGAGGAAGGAAAAGCAAACAGGAGATTCAGATACATTTCAGTCTGGCTCTGTGTTAAATAACTTCTTATTGAACCATCAGATTTTGACTGTTATACTGAACTGCATTCACAGGGCATAAAATTCAAAAGGAAAAGAAATGTAATGAGTTTAAATTCAGTTGAAAAGCTTTAGATTGCAAGCTGTATGGAATAACACATTTATTGAGATATTTAATCTATACCACACAACACTTTATTAACAGATGTATGTTTCTATACTTTATGTATATATTTATTTGTTATATTATCATCACAGTTTATTTATTCTTATATATATATATATATATATATATTGTGTTCACAACATGTAGCACTTTATGGTTGTTTCTTTATTTGATTCATATGGGGGTTTTGTATTTTGTGTGTTTTGAGGGGAGTTTTGTTTTGTGCTTTTGTTATTGTACATTTATTTTTTCTGCTGTTTGCTATTTTGGACTTTTTATTTCTTCTTATTTTTTTATTTTCTTATCTTAGTTACTGTAACATAACTAACTTCTGTTCATGTTTTTTTTTTATCATATTATTTATTATTTGTCCTCAGGATGGTGTTTAAGAATGATGTTTAACACGCACTGCTTTTCAGTGTGTATTTCTGTATGTATTTCTTGTACAGACTCCAGCAGAGGAGATGTGGTATGAACGAGGTGTGCAGCATGCAGTGATGATATTTATTATTTATATCGTTTAACTGTTATACTGAAATCCAATGCAATAAAGTTATAAGCTCCTTATTCATGTGATGAACACACACAACACACTGATACACTCACAATGTTCAGCTTTATTATATATAAACTGTCTGTTACAACACTATTCTATAAACATACTGTTCATACTTCAAGTTGTTTCTATTGGTTATTGTTAGCCCCACCCCTTCAACTCTCTGGAGCTGTCACTTGATCCCGCCTCCAATGTTCTTCAGCCCTTCACCTGCTCCCTCCACATCACTGCTCTGGTGTTAACCACCTGGTTATCCACATTTACCTGCACACTCTTTGCTTTCTGCAGCCATCAATGTGGCCCTGCTCTCTTAGTTCTATGAAGACATCCACCTGCCTCCTTCTGGATCCACCCACTTGACCCCACCTCTTAGATTTTAGGAGCTAATCTGTTGCTCAGCTGTTTAAATCCTTCCACCTACCCCCACCCCATAGCACTCTGAATCCATTTACCTATCCCTGCCCCCTCAGGTTTCTGCATCCATCCACCTGGCTCCGCCCCATAAAAACTCTGGATCTATCCACCTGACTCCGCCCCATAAAAACTCTGTATCCATCCACCTGGCCCCACCCTCATAGCACTCTGAATCCATCTACTTGGCCTTGCCCCTTCAGATCTCTGAATCCATTCACCTGGCCCCTCCAATACAGCAGTCTCAATCCATTTGCATGGCCCTGACCCCGATAGCACTCTGAAGCCATCCACTTGGTGCCACCCCTTGAGGTCTAAGACCCTCGAAGCTGTCTTTTGCCCTGTTCACTTATCACTTTGATTTTGATCTCTTTGCCTGTTTTTGAATCATCCACCTGGCCTCACCCAACCTTCACATTGTGGTTTATTTGTAAATGATGATTTTTACATGATTTTTGATGATTTACATTAATCACTAAATAAATGTAAAGAAGTAAATCACAATATACAGTGGTATGAAAAAGTGTTTGCCCCCTTCCTGATTTTCTATTTTTTTGCACGCTTGTCAAACTTTAATGTTTCAGATCATCAAGCAAATTTTAATATTAGTCAAAGAAAACACAAGTAAACACAACATGCAGTTTTTAAATGAAGGTTTTTTATTATTAAGGGAAAACAAAATCCAAACCCACATGGCCCTGTGTGAAAAAGTGTTTGCCCCCCTGTTAAAACATAACTGTGGTTTATCACACGTGAGTTCAATTTCTCTAGCTACACCCAGGCCTGATTACTGCCACACCTGTTCACAATCAAGAAATCACTTAAATAAGACCTGACTGACAAAGTGATGTAGACCAAAAGATCCTCAAAAGCTACACATCATGCAGAGATCCAAAGAAATTCATGAACAAACAAGAAAGAAAGTAATTGAGATCTATCAGTTTGGAAAAGGCTATGAAGCCATTTCTAAAGCTTTGGGACTCCAGCGAACCACAGTGAGAGCCATTATCTGCAAATGGCGAAAACATGGAACAGTGGTGAACCTTTCCAGGAGTGGCTGGCTGACCAAAATTACCCCAAGAGCACAGCGACGACTCATCCAAGATGTCATAAAAGACCCCACAAAAACATCCAAAGAACTGCAGGCTTCACTTGCCTCAGTTAAGGTCAGTGTTCATGACTCCACCATAAGAAAGAGACTGGGCAAAAATTGCCTGCATGGCAGAGTTCCAAGATGAAAACTGCTGCTGAGCAAAAAGAACATAAAGGCTCGTCTCAGATTTGCCAGAAAACATCTTGATGATCCCCAAGACTTTGGGGAAAATACAATGTAGACTGAGGAGACAAAAGTTGAACTTTTTGGAAGGTGCATTTCAGAAAAAGAACATCATACCAACAGTAATATATGGTGGTGGTAGTGTGATGGTCTGGGGATGTTTTGCTGATTCAGGACCTGGAAGACTTGCTGTGATAAATGGAACCATGAATTCTGCTGTCTACCAAAAAATCCTGAAGAACAATGTGCGGCCATCTGTTCATGACCTCAAGCTGAAGCGAACTTGGGTTCTGCAGCAGGGCAATGATCCAAAACACACCAGCAAGTCCACCTCTGAATGGCTGAAGAAAAACAAAATGAAGACTTTGGAGATGATGTTGCATGACCTTAAAATATTCTATGCTCTCAAACCCTTCAATGTGGCTGAATTACAACAATTCTGTGAAGATGAGTGGACCAGAATTCCACCACAGTGCAAGACTCATCGCAAGTTATTGTAAATGCTTGATTGCAGTTCTTGCTGCTAAGCGTGGCCCAACCAGTTATTAGGTTTAGGAGGCAAACACTTTTTCACACAGGGCCATGTAGGTTTGGATTTTGTTTTCCCTTAATAATAAAAACCTTCATTTAAATACTGCATGTTTATATTTGACTAAAATTTACATTTGTTTGATCTGAAACATTAAAATTTGGGGCAAACACTTTTTCACACCACTGTATATCTGTATGATGAGGGACTTATAAAACCAATAACTGAAATACACTAAAATAAATTACAAAAGCAAGATATTTGGAACAGCAGTAAAGTGAAGTCAGTAAACCTTCAAAAAGTAAAAAATCATTTGCATTATAACTATAGAACAAACAGCTGAAACATATTTTAAATGTAAATATGAACTAATTTCACCTCCTATATTTTCGGTCCCAAATGCATTACTTTTCTTCTCACTAACTTCTTGCAGTCTGAAAGTGTGTATCTCATTTTAATCCTGACAATACAGTAATTTATTATTAAAATATGATCTGTCAGACACCATTTTTCTTTTTTTTGTTGCTGTTGTTGTTTGTTATATATTTGTTAAAGATATGAGTTTTAGATGACAGTAGACAATGTAGTGTTGTTTATAGTATAATTAAGGAGAGTCTGTGAGAATAAGCACTCGCATCGTATAAGAAAAGCACAGCCTTCAGCTCCACAACCAGAGATGCGTCGTTAAAAATATTTCATTTCAAAAATCACCCAAGCATTAAAATAATAGCAGATGTTACTGTTTCATTTCATTTTTATTTGTCTGTGTGGCTTTGCTCCATTCATCATAATGTAGTCATCACTCAGCAACAAAAACACAATAATAAAATATATTTTATATAGTTTAAATTCTAACATCACTCAGTTAATAAAAGAATAATAAAATACGGCAAGAGAATGGGTTTTGGGGTGACTGTAGTGAAAGCTTACTAGAATATAATTTAGGAAAGTGTTTTTTTTTTTTTTTAAAATTCATGTGATGGTATTTCACGTTTGTACATATACTGTGAGAGGATCTAAATGGCCAGAAACCTAATATAAATATCCATAATATAAATATACTTATCCAAAATGTCTCCTGTAAAATTATTTAAAATACTTAAATAAATTAAGGAATTAGAAAAAAAAAATACAAATATAATAATAATAATAATAATAATAATAATAATAATATATTATATTTGAGTGGATCAAAATGCATTTATTGTTACTAGCTTTTGTTACTAGCTTAGTATTGATACTAGCTATTGCAGGATATAAGGCTATTCAGTTTTTTGTTTTCTTTCTCTTTTTTTGTATTTAATTACTAGTTAAATATACTAAAATAAATAAAAAAAACATTCCATATTGATTTTCCTTTTAGGGTTTGTAGAACTGTGAATGTAATTTGATCATATATTATTATAATGTGTACAAATGTAATTATTGTCAGCTAGTGTATGCCATTTAAACGAATACAATCACAAATTATAATAAAATGCTGAATGCTTAAATTATGTATATAAAAACATTAATACTGCTGTTACTAATATTGTGAGTATCAGGTATCAGTTAAACATATTCTGTTGGACTGTAATTTTTATGATATTGGCAGAAAACATTTTAATTCAGAAACATGTTTACATGAATATTTCAGAATGTGTCACCTAAATGTATTTTAGACTTTCTGTCTTATGTCAATTTATAGCAGTTGAAATTAAATGGAGAGAAATGTTGACCTCCATGTAAATATCCTTGATGTGACGTGCCATTAAAAACTTAATACACAAACTAACATCAGGTACCAGTTGTGACATTCTGATGCTGCTGCTGTGTTCGTGTTGGAGGTCTGTGTGAGGACAGGGGGCGCTATAAACCCACTCAGCACTCAACACTGTCCTCTGTAATAAAAACTCTTTGCTGTTGAGTTGGATTTTACATGACAGTCAGTGCATCGTGTGACCCTTGGGTGAACTCTGTTTAAGGAGGGTGGGGCAGTCTTTGGGGCAGTAACTTAATGGGAGTGAGGCATACAGCCATACAGCGACTGATTTTTCAGAATTTTTCTAACTGCTCTGACCCGAACACTGACCTGTCAATCATTGTCAGACTGTAAAAAACATCACGTGACGCATCGAGCCGCCGGCGATTTTAATTCTGTCTCTATTAAAATACAGCGGACAAACAGACGCGCAGACGATGTGATGATAGTAGACGTGTGAACTTTACATGAACTCTGGCGTTTATTTTAAAGGTCATTTATGTTTCTGGGGTTTACTTTGAAAGGCTGAGAAGATATTAACTGGACCGCAAAAGATCAGTCTAAAAAGATTTAGACTAAAAAGATAATTTGGTTCATAGATAAATCTGACGCTGATGCTGTCGATGAACTCCATCAATTCTTCAAAACTCATTCATTAAAATTCAGTTCATTAAGCTTGAACTTTTATATTATATTAATCGTTGTATATTAAACTTTTTGTAGTGTTTTTTAAAGCTGCTTTGAGATAATGTCCATTATTAAAAGTGCTATACAAATAAAATTGAATTAAAAAAACTTGAATTAATTTCATTACATTGTTGGATATAAAAATAATCACAATATTAAAATGAAAGAAAATTCAACTTTGACTACAGCAGTTTATTATTTAATGTTAAGTTTGTTTTTGGTTTTTGGTTTAAAATGAAAAAGTGGACTTCTCTGTTGCTTTTTTGGTGATTTCTCTGTTTTTGATTTGTTATTTCTGTTAATTTAGTGACAGATTTATAATTAAGCATTTATTTCATATTTAGAAATCAATAAAAGCTACACTTTTATTGTACAAACCTTACAACTTTATTATTATTATTATTATTATTATTATTATTATTATTATTATTATTATTATTATTATATAGTCTATTTTAAATAGAAAATACTATTTATAATAATAAAATACAGGCATTATTTTATGATACTTTTTTGTGCCACAACAACTAATATTTATAAATTGATAAATAATAATTAAAACATTTTGTCATAGAAAAATAGACTTGAATTATCTCTTGATTTTTTGTTCATAACATTTTTTGGGGTTTATATGTTATATGGTTTATATCCCCACATTTTGTGCTTCATAAAATGTGTAAATTAATTATGTTTTATTTTTCAGATAATATTCACTGTTAATAAGAGAATTCACTGTTAATAAGAATGTAAAGTCATGTTACAGTGTGTGATGCATAGGGTTTTTTCCTGAAGTCGGATTCCTCATGTTTACTAACCGCACATTTTAATCCAGCGTGTATTCCATTGTTCCTGCTTAAAAACCTGATTAAAAGGTCACATTGTTTAAAGGTTTTTATTCTTGATTTATTTAATGATGTTAACAAGCGGTCAGACCTCAGAGTAACCTGATGCAGCTGAGACACAATGATTTTTTATTTTTTACTGTAACTGTAATAATGCTTACAGATGACTAAAGCTGACAGTTATGGGCTTCAAACACAGCGGTCTTGTGGTCTGACTTGAACACTGAGATAGAAGTTAAAAATGTTGAAAACATTAGATTTTACATAGACTTTAGTCTCAGCTGAACACACACACTAATAAAGAGCAGTTACACGGTGTTTAAAACCAACACTATGGTAGTGAGAGCAAGACAGACACACAGAGAAAGAGAGAGAGAGCGAGAGAGAGAGAGCGAGTGTGTGTGTATTGTGAGTTCAGCAGCGGGTCAGTAGGTCGCGGCTGTTGCAGGATTTTCACGCCATCTCTGTGTCGGGGGCCACATCAGTCTAATCAGGGTTAACGATCTTGCGCCTCTCACACAGATGGGACGCCAATCCTCACACACTCTGGGTAGTGTGGGGCAAGAGAGAGGAATGGGTTGGGCAGTAGGGGGCACAAGGAGAACAGACCCATCATACACATGAGACACCACCTGTACACACACACTTACATAAGAGACACTCCATTAACTGGGAAGGGTACTGTGTGTGTGTGTGTGTGTGTGTGTCTGTGTGTGAATAATGCTGACAAACAAGCCTGAGTCTATTCTGCTGAACTGCTGAGCATGAATAATACGTCTGAGTGTGTGTGTGTGTGTGTGTGTGTGTGTGTGTGTGTGTGTGTGTGTGTGTGCTTAACGTTGCATGGAAAGTATACATGGGTATTGTGAGGCAAAACCAAGGTCAGTCGGTTAAAGGTCATGAGCTCAGAGGTGAATTCAACATCCACCGGTGCCATACCACAAAAAGTCACACACTTTTTATTTCATTACAGAAGTAAACATTTAAGCAGTAAGTCAGTTTTAATTTTTCTCAACTGAATTAGATTTCAGAAAGAAGAAATGATTCACTCAGACCAAAGGCCGGAAGACTTTATTTTCCTAATTGGTATAAAGTGCATGAGTCGTGTTCCTCACACCAAACCACACTGTTTCCTACTGAGACTTCTCTCAACATTAAAGTAGGAGTAAAGTCTTTAGTGTGTCCTGAAATAACACACAACAAAACATCCCAGAAGTTGATTATTTTCCCATAACAACACTTGACTAACAACTGATTTTTATAAGTGACCGTTTTTTAAAAGTAATAATAAATCGAACACAAATAAATAAATAAATAAATAAATAGATTTCAACTTGTGTGTGATGAGTCAAAAACTAATAATACATTTAAATTACTTAGCAAATGACTAAGAATAAATACATGCTGCATTTAATGTTTTATATTATTATTATTATTATTATTATTATTATTATTATTATTATTATTATTATTATACCTTAAATACTGTTCATGCTTTTTATATTAATTTTTACATTTTTAAATATTTTAATTCTCTTGATTACATTTTATTATCCTTCTTGTTTAATTTAATTTACTGTGTACACTGTATATAAAGCAGTTTAAGCTTCAGTTTCAAAAGATTTGAAATGCATATTATTAGTAGTAGTAGTATTAATAATAATAATAATAATAATAATAATAATAATAATAATAATATACATTTCAAATATTGAATTGAATACATTTCACATTTCAAATGTGGATTTTTCCTACTAGCTCAATAGTATAGTATAATTATTAGTATAGTATAATAGAGATGAATGAATGTAGCATGTGTTTATGCTCCAGTGTTACAATACAAATAAGCTGACTAGAGGATAAAATATAAGGTTATGTTTAGGAATAAACTAATAATAATAATAATAATAATAATAATAATAATAATAATAATAATAATAATAGAAAACAAATTTTACAGCAATTCCATTATTACTCTCCCATCATAAGTGTCATCATCAGTGCTTCAGGATTAAAGATTGATTTATGAATTTTTTATGATTAAATGCATTAACAAAATATTCCATTCTCATTCAGAAATTGATCATAAATCTGTGAAAAAGACTATAGATGATGACTATTAAATTATATTTCCATTTAAATGTGAAAGATATTAGAATGATATTAACTTTAAGAAAAACCTCAATAATGATGAGTCTTGCAGGTTAAACATTTGGATGGATTATAAAGCAGTTCAGAGCTTCAGAGCGTTCCTAATGTTCTCTCCCACCGGCTGAGCACTGATGATCCCCACACAGGATTATAGGATTTTAACTCAAACCTTCCTAAAATAAAATCGGTTTTAAACCTGTGCGTGAGTAAAGAGGCTGTGTGCGCGATGAAGAGCTGCTTACTTCATCAGTTGCTACACAAATGATATTTCATCATCATTTCTCACTCTTCCACATGGAAACCAGGTGGCAGACAGATTTCAGCTTCATATCAACCTCGATATGAAATAATAAATTCACTTGAGTGAAAGAAACTGTTGTTGTTCACTCAGGCATTTGGAGCCAGTGGAAACTGAAGTAAAATTAAATCACATTTGATTTTTTAGAATCATGAGTTTCACTACGACATCACTGTGTTTGTGTTTGGGCGTCCGCCATGTCGCTCCTTTTAATTCAGAAACTGCACTCCGAAAAACAATCAGATAAGGGTTGGAGTGTTTCACTCTTAAACTGCTTCACTCTGGAATTTCTTTGTGATGTGCCAGAGTTCGGTGCCAATCTGCCATCATTTGACAGATATGATCAAAGGGAAAGTACAAGGTTTTTTTTCTTTTTAAGGTATTAAGGAGCAACAACTGTACTGGGATCAGTCTGTAGGGGGCAGTGTATTACTTTATTATAACCATGTGAAGACCAGAGAGATGAAAAGAGAGAAAGAGAGTGAGGAATGAAGAGAGAGAGAGAGAGAGAGAGAGAGAGAGAGAGAGAGAGAGAGAGAGAGAGAGAGAGGAATGAAGAGAGAGAGAGAGCGAGAGTGAGGAATGGAGAGAGTGAGAGAGAGAGAGGAATGAAGAGAGAGAGAGAAAGAGAGAGAGAGAGAGAGCAGTGTAGTGAGAGATGACCTCATGATGAACTGTGACGGATCTCAGAGAGCCTAAAATGCCATCATGGGTCTGATAATTGGACAAAGGAATGGCATATCACACTGTGTGTGTGTGTGTTTGTGTGTGTGTGTGTGTGTGTGTGCGTGTGTGTGCATGGTTACAAAGCCCACAGCATGTTTTGACAGTGGTCCTTGTCTGTCAATCCTTCTTTTTTCTTTTCTAACAATGTGTGCGTTGAGTATGCAAAGCTGAACGACGGTGGTCCATTTTTTAAACAGAATTTTCATTTTCGCTGCAGATTCAATTAGAACGATTTGAACTTCACCAGAACAATCCCTTGGCTCCAGGTCCTGTTTGACGTTCTTTCTTTTCTTTTTTTTTCTTTTCTTTTCTTTTCTTTTCTTTTCTTTTCTCTCTCTTGCTCTCTTTCTTTCTCTTGCTAACGCGAGCCAGAGCTGGAAGGCACATGATTAGGTGGTGGCTAATTGGGTGCAGATCCGTTCTCTGGAACGAGAAGAGCCAAAACACGCTCACATCTGCGATCTCGTCTCAACTGGACTCGCTACGAACATCAGCCTTTTCAGCAAGAAAAAAAAAAACAACAAAAAACCCGGGCTCAAATCGAGTGACTGCCTCTCGGGTCCTCATTTCATCATTATAGCATCCAAGAATATAGAAGGAAAAAAAGCACGTGGCATGTGAAAGAGAGAGAAGCGATAAAACACACACAGATCTCTGTATAAAAGCTCTGTGCTGTTTTGTGCTCTCAATGTTGTGAAATAAAACAACTGTAAACATTTTCCTGCTACACAATTGTACGTGTTGTTCATGATGAAATATTTCATGTCATGTAACATGTAAAAGTTGTGTTAGTGCTTAAACTGTTAGAGATCACTGTTCTGTGCTTGTTGTCTAGTGTTACTGAGTCACAGAATTATTTAGTATTAGCATGTCACCACTAATGTTAATGTATTATGTCAGTAATCCTCATCCTGCTGTGTTTGTGCTTTTCTCAGGTTTCTCAGGCAGACTGTCAGAGCACAGCTCTGTGACACCAGACATGAAACAATACTCACTCACTAATATAATGTCAGCATTATGCCAGTGTCACACTAACATCACACTAACATCATGCTAGTGTCACACTAACATCACACTAACATCATGCTAGTGTCACACTAACATCACACTAACATCATGCCAGTGTCACACTAACATCACACTAACATCATGCTAGTGTCACACTAACATCACACTAACATCATGCTAGTGTCACACTAACATCACACTAACATCATGCCAGTGTCACACTAACATCACACTAACATCATGCTAGTGTCACACTAACATCACACTAACATCATGCTAGTGTCACACTAACATCACACTAACATCATGCTAGTGTCACACTAACATCACAACAACATCATGCCAGTGTCACACTAACATCACACTAACATCATGCTAGTGTCACACTAACATCACACTAACATCATGCCAGTGTCACACTAACATCACACTAACATCATGCTAGTGTCACACTAACATCACACTAACATCATGCTAGTGTCACACTAACATCACACTAACATCATGCCAGTGTCACACTAACATCACACTAACATCATGCTAGTGTCACACTAACATCACACTAACATCATGCCAGTGTCACACTAACATCACACTAACATCATGCCAGTGTCACACTAACATCACACTAACATCATGCTAGTGTCACACTAACATCACACTAACATCATGCTAGTGTCACACTAACATCACACTAACATCATGCCAGTGTCACACTAACATCACATCAACATCATGCCAGTGTCACACTAACATCACACTAACATCATGCCAGTGTCACACTAACATCACAACAACATCATGCCAGTGTCACACTAACATCACAACAACATCATGCTAGTGTCACACTAACATCACACTAACATCATGCTAGTGTCACACTAACATCACACTAACATCATGCCAGTGTCACACTAACATCACATCAACATCATGCCAGTGTCACACTAACATCACATCAACATCATGCCAGTGTCACACTAACATCACAACAACATCATGCCAGTGTCACACTAACATCACAACAACATCATGCTAGTGTCACAATAACATCACACTAACATCATGCCAGTGTCACACTAACATCACACTAACATCATGCCAGTGTCACACTAACATCACACTAACATCATGCCAGTGTCACACTAACATCACAACAACATCATGCTAGTGTCACAATAACATCACACTAACATCATGCCAGTGTCACACTAACATCACACTAACATCATGCCAGTGTCACACTAACATCACACTAACATCATGCCAGTGTCACACTAACATCACATCAACATCATGCCAGTGTCACACTAACATCACATCAACATCATGCCAGTGTCACACTAACATCACACTAACATCATGCTAGTGTCACACTAACATCACACTAACATCATGCCAGTGTCACACTAACATCACACTAACATCATGCCAGTGTCACACTAACATCACAACAACATCATGCTAGTGTCACACTAACATCACACTAACATCATGCCAGTGTCACACTAACATCACAACAACATCATGCCAGTGTCACACTAACATCACACTAACATCATGCCAGTGTCACACTAACATCACACTAACATCATGCCAGTGTCACACTAACATCACACTAACATCATGCCAGTGTCACACTAACATCACACTAACATCATGCTAGTGTCACACTAACATCACACTAACATCATGCCAGTGTCACACTAACATCACACTAACATCATGCCAGTGTCACACTAACATCACACTAACATCATGCCAGTGTCACACTAACATCACATCAACATCATGCCAGTGTCACACTAACATCACATCAACATCATGCCAGTGTCACACTAACATCACAACAACATCATGCCAGTGTCACACTAACATCACACTAACATCATGCCAGTGTCACACTAACATCACACTAACATCATGCCAGTGTCACAATAACATCACACTAACATCATGCCAGTGTCACACTAACATCACAACAACATCATGCCAGTGTCACACTAACATCACACTAACATCATGCCAGTGTCACACTAACATCACACTAACATCATGCCAGTGTCACACTAACATCACACTAACATCATGCCAGTGTCACACTAACATCACAACAACATCATGCTAGTGTCACAATAACATCACACTAACATCATGCCAGTGTCACACTAACATCACACTAACATCATGCCAGTGTCACACTAACATCACACTAACATCATGCCAGTGTCACACTAACATCACATCAACATCATGCCAGTGTCACACTAACATCACATCAACATCATGCCAGTGTCACACTAACATCACAACAACATCATGCTAGTGTCACACTAACATCACACTAACATCATGCCAGTGTCACACTAACATCACACTAACAACATGCCAGTGTCACACTAACATCACATCAACATCATGCCAGTGTCACACTAACATCACATCAACATCATGCCAGTGTCACACTAACATCACAACAACATCATGCTAGTGTCACAATAACATCACACTAACATCATGCCAGTGTCACACTAACATCACAACAACATCATGCCAGTGTCACACTAACATCACAACAACATCATGCCAGTGTCACACTAACATCACACTAACATCATGCCAGTGTCACACTAACATCACAACAACATCATGCTAGTGTCACACTAACATCACACTAACATCATGCCAGTGTCACACTAACATCACACTAACATCATGCCAGTGTCACACTAACATCACACTAACATCATGCCAGTGTCACACTAACATCACATCAACATCATGCCAGTGTCACACTAACATCACAACAACATCATGCTAGTGTCACAATAACATCACACTAACATCATGCCAGTGTCACACTAACATCACAACAACATCATGCCAGTGTCACACTAACATCACACTAACATCATGCCAGTGTCACAATAACATCACACTAACATCATGCCAGTGTCACACTAACATCACACTAACATCATGCCAGTGTCACACTAACATCACACTAACATCATGCCAGTGTCACACTAACATCACACTAACATCATGCCAGTGTCACACTAACATCACAACAACATCATGCCAGTGTCACACTAACATCACACTAACATCACACTAACATCATGCTAGTGTCACACTAACATCACTCTAACATCATGCTAGTGTCACACTAACATCACATTAACATCATGCCAGTGTCACATTAACATCACACTAACATTATGGCAGTATCACACTAACATCACACTAACATCATGGCAGTATCACACTAACATCATACTAACATCATGCCAGTGTCACACTAACATCACAACAACATCATGCCAGTGTCACACTAACATCACACTAACATCATGCTAGTGTCACACTAACATCACACTAACATCATGCCAGTGTCACACTAACATCACAACAGCATTATGCCAGTGTCACATTAACGTCACAGCAGCCACATTCCAGTGTCACACTAACATCACAACACAACATGTCAGCGTCACACTAACATCATAACAACATTATGACAGTGTCACACTAACATCACAACACAACATGTCAGTCACATTAACATCACAACAATGTTTCAGTGTCACACTAACATCACATCAACATCATGCCAGTGTCACACTAACATCACAACAACATCATGCCAGTGTCACACTAACATCACACTAACATCATGCCAGTGTCACACTAACATCATGCTAGTGTCACACTAACATCACACTAACATCATGCTAGTGTCACACTAACATCACACTAACATCATGCCAGTGTCACACTAACATCATGCTAGTGTCACACTAACATCACACTAACATCATGCTAGTGTCACACTAACATCACACTAACATCATGCCAGCGTCACACTAACATCACACTAACATCATGCCAGTGTCACAATAACATCACACTAACATCATGCCAGTGTCACACTAACATCACAACAGCGTTATGCCAGTGTCACACTAACATCACAACACAACATGTCAGTCACACTAACATCACAACAACATTATGCCAGTGTCACACTAACATCACAACACAACATGTCAGTCACATTAACATCACAACAATGTTTCAGTGTCACACTAACATCATAACAACATTAGGTCAGTGTCACACTAACATCACAATAACATCATGCCAGTGTCACACTAACATCACAACACAACATGTCAGTGTCACACTAACATCACAACACAACATGTCAGTGTCACACTAACATCACAACACAACATGTCAGTGTCACACTAACATCACAACAATGTTTCAGTATCACCCTAACATCACAACATCATGCCAGTGTCACACTAACATCACAACATCATGCCAGTGTCACACTAACATCACAACAACATCAATCGTAGGCCATTCCAATGTCACACTAACATCGCACTAATCATTACACCAACACAGCACTAAAATCATGACAATGCTGCACTATCATCACACTAACAAACAAATGTCATTCCAATGTCACAATACCAACATACCAGCATCATGCAAATCTCTCTAACATCATATGAAAGTCAGGCTCGTCTTATGGCAACATTAAATAAATATCATGCCATCATCATGTCACACCTTCACATCAGTATTACACCATGCCTAAGCTCATGTCACAGAAACATTATAGCAGTGTTTCACCAACATCACACTAACACTAATGCATTGTTACACAAATATCACACTAACACTAAAGCAACGTTACCCGGATATCAAACTAACATTAAGGAAACGTTACAACATAACATTAACAGTAAGGCATAGATAGTTTTACCAACATCAGGCCTACATCACAGCATCATCGCACTATTGTCAAATTATCACATCAACATTCACAATTACAACAACACAACGTCATCACACTAAAATCATGGCAACCTTACATTAGCATTGCACTTGCACCAATTTCATAGCCGCACCAACATCATCCTAATGTCATGCTGAGGATTAAAGGTAAAATATAAACTTGTGGTACACATGCGTGTTTGCTGGACATTTTCATTTTTTAAAACTTTCCCAGGATCAGATAAGAAAGCCCTGAGTGTGTGTGAATCAGACTGAGCTCCAGTGCTTCCTAGAAAAGAATGAGTGGAAAAAATGGCCACGTTCCAAACGAATAAATGTTTCCTGCTGATGCAGTTCACTGAGTTTTCAGTGCTTTTAAAGCATCATGTAGAAATAAAAACGCAGCAAAGTGACAGGCTGAAAATCTTCACAAACTCCACAAACTTCAGCCAATCACAATGCTGGATAATTAAATTAACAGAGAAAAGGCAGTGGCATGGATTCAGTCTGGAAGTGATGGAGAGATGTGCTGATATCAGATGAACACACACTCACTCTAATCCTGCCAGGAAACCCGAGAGAGGAAAAAAGCAACTGGCCCTGAGCTGGAAAAGCTAAAAATAACAACAACAATAATCAGAAGGAGTTTCCTTTTATCCACTTTTTTATTGTAATAGAGTGACAGGTGGAGAAAATCTGTTTATAATTAAAACATTAAAAAAAATTAAAAAGGAATATACAGTGTGGATATAATAATGACTTATCTCACATGCTGTTCCACATGATACATTTTTTTTTTAATTTTCTTAAAATATTTTTATTATTATTATTATTATTATTATTATTATTATTATTATTATTATTATTATTTATTTTATTATTATTATTTATTTTTAATTTACATTTAAATTTTAATTTGAAATCTAAATCTTCCTTAGAGTTCCTTTAGCATATTGGCATAATGGCAAAAAGGGTTAAATGTGTCTGTTAGCTTTAAATATAGAGAATATTTTATGTGAGTTTTTATGTGATCATCTTTTATTTAAACAGAAAACATTATGATTGCTACTGTACAGATTAAACATCCAATTCTTTTATAAAAAAGAATAAAAAACCTTCAATAAAAAAAAAAATCTTTAATTATTATTTTAAAGATAAAATAATTTTTGGAAAACGCTCAATATCCACAGCATGAGCAAAAGTATTCATAAGTTTTTATCCTCACCTGCATGTCTAATATAGTTAACGAAGTGAGAGAGAGAGAGTAAGAGAGAGAGAGAGTAAGAGAGAGAGACTTGGAACGAGAGAACGTAGAGGCAGTGATTAAGGCTGGATGTGATGAAGAGATGTGCTGATACACTCACTATAATCCTGTCAGGAAACCCGAGAGCGGAAGAAAGAAACCGTCCTCGAACATGAGAAGCTAAAAATAATAAGAACCACAGGACACTAAGCATCGTCTGGAGTGAGTTAAAGTCCTGCTGGAGGTAACGGAGCAGATGGGAGCTTATCAGGAAGTGCGATCGCAGCTTGGCGCGCATTCTTAGACATGCTGGTAATGGCCGTGTCCTGAGCTAATGCTAACTTAACGTTAAATTACATGCCGAATTTAGCGAATAAAAGCGCTCAGTGTTTGCTCAGGCAGCCTCAAGATACACCATCTTCACATCTCGCTTCTGTTTACCTGCTGTTCAATAAAAAAAAAAGAAGAAACAATCCCCAAACATCAGAGCCAAAATGCTAGAGCTAATCTGCTCAAACTTACATTTAATATCTTAACATTTAGCATGAGAAGAGTTGATGAAGTTGATGTGTTGTTTTCTGTAAAATTGATCACTGATAGATGTAAAAACTAAACATTACATCTGACATGATGTTCCGGTTCAGTGGAAGAGAACATTGCTAAATAGTCAACACTACAATCAGGGTTAAAATAGAACGAGTCCAAAAACGAGGTCTGGCTCGAGCTCCGGCTCTTGACATCGACCCAAAAATTAGCGAGCATGGCCTTTAATAACGGAGAAGTCTTTTAACGTGTTATTAAATCCTGTCAGTCAGGGAAACAGCAGGAATGTTTGGGAACGTTTGGGAGGCGGCCGGTGCTGACTGACGGAGAGATGAGGAACGAGGGATGGATGAACGCCAGCAGGGTGAAGAGTTCACCAATGACCACGTCTGAACTGATTTATTACTTTCATCATTAGCAGGTAATAAGAGCGACTAAGACAAAGAGCTTTCAGTCACATCAAATACTTTTATATTTATACTTTTATATACTATTAACTGTAGGTCTGGAACAAAATAATAAATATATAATAATCATACAAATGTATAACTTGTGGTATCAGTGTAGTAACACATTTCTTATTTTGCACTTTTTAAAATATTTCAATCGCACATTTTAGTAGTAGAGCTAGAAGAATAAAATAAATAGAAAATAATAAATTAATCTATAGTACCTTTGTATCATCAGCTTATAGCTTTCTCACTTTACACTTTTACAGATTAAAAAATATTTTATATATGTAGCAGCAGGATGAAAAACACCCTAAACAAAATAATCAGTAAAACCAGGGTTTTGTAGAATCTTCTTATAGTCTTCTTACATTTTATTTTCCAGTTTTTCCAATAGTTGTTTTCATTTTTTATAATTAAATGTATTTATTAAGATGAATTTAAAGGCAAATATAAAAGCAGAGCCTTTTTAGGAACAATATGAAATAAAAACACACAATTGCACACTTTCTTATTTTTGAACTTTTTAAATTCTATATATATCTATATAGGTAATATAAAAATATAAACGTATAAAATATTTTCCTTGAGAAATGTAAGAAAAAAAGATGAACGGCAAATGATAAAAACATTGCCTAGTTATTAGCTTTGATTTCTCATTGTTACAGTGTTTATAGGTGAACTATAAGACTGATTCTAGTAATAATTCAGGGTTGTGGCCTGCTGCTGCAGTTCGAGGTCATTACAAGATTTTCATTTTTTTTTTTTTTCTCAGGTGATGGTGATTATAAAAGCACACAGTGTTAAGCGTTGGGTGAGGGACCGGATATGGAGGCAGATGCAAACTGATGCCAACTTCTACACTAAAACAAATACTCCAAAACACAATCTAAAGTAAAAAAAACAAAACCAAGAGAACAAAGAATTTACACACTACGTTAAACAAAGCAGCTGCTTAGTAACACCTAACCTGTGACTGTGGCGAGACGCTTGCCTGCCTGCCAGCCCGCCAGTCTGGCTGATTTATTGTGTGAGGCTGATTGGACACAGGTGAGTGTAATTAGAAGGCAGGCAGTGCAGCGCAGGATAATGAGTCCGATGACCAGGCTTCAGCCATGTGCTGCAGAGGTGAATTCTGGGAAGCGGAGTTCATAGCAGAAGCCCGTCATTACGTCACATTCAGCTGTTTCTGTTGTTTTTGCTGTGTTATGCTAAATGTAAAGGGTTATGCTCGCACTGAGATACATTTGTGATAATTCATTCATTCATTTTCTACCGCTTATCCGAACTACCTCAGGTCACGGGAAGCCTGTGCCTATCTCAGGCGTCATCGGGCATCAAGGCAGGATACACCCTGGACGGAGTGCCAACCCATCGCAGGGCACACACACACTCTCATTCCCTCACGCAATCACACACTACAGACAATATTCCAGAGATGCCAATCAACCTACAATGCATGTCTTTGGACCGGGGGAGGAAACCGGAGTACCTGGAGGAAACCCCCGAGGCATGGGGAGAACATGCAAACTCCACACACACAAGGCGGATGCGGGAATCGAACACCCAACCCTGGAGGTGTGAGGCGAACGTGCTAACCACTAAGCCACCGTGCCCCCCATTTGTGATAATAAAAAAAGGAATTAAACACAACACACAACCAACAAACAGTAGGAATAATAAAGAGTTGTGTAAATGATGGGTGTCAATAAAGGAGATGATATACTACATGATTTTACTCCTCTTCCAAATCAAACCCTGAAACCCTGATTACAACCTGATGCTCTATATTCATACACTGCAGGTAACCATTTGATAACTGAATGTTGATGAACATGTTAAATTGTACAGTTCAGAACAGAATGCTAGAATAACTTCACCTTTCTTTCCAGTGACTCCACCCCTCTACTGGTCCCAAACATTTTGCTATAGATCAGGCTGTGAGCAGGTTTACTCATATAAACTAAAAGGTGTAATGTAATTTGTGACATTTGTCAAAAAATTATCCATAAAATTTATTTTACAATTTTTAAGCATTTGAAGAGAAATGGACAACCCCATGATGACTAAAAATAACCTTTTAATCAATACACAAAATGACATTCTACATATGCTGTATCTATATCAATGAGTATTTGAGTTGGTGTTGAATCTATAATGACACACACTCTAATGACAATGGGTTTTATTTTGAATCTGGTTTTATTTTGAATCTGGTTCTTCCTAATACAATCTAAGGGAGTTTTTTCTTGCCACTGTCACCTCGACCATAAGTGGAAAATAGGGATAAATACAAATAAAGTTTCATAAAAATTTTATGTTTTGTAAATCCTTTTCGAGACAATGTCCACGTCTCAGGGAGTTTTTCCTTCACACCGTTGCCTCTGGCTTGCACATTAGGAATATATATATAAATAATTTTTTTTAATTTAAAAATTTCAATTTGTATTCTGACTCATTATATTTCTTTTATGCTACTTTGAGAAAATGCCCGTTGCTAAAACCACTATACAATTAATATTTGTTTCAATTACACCACATATTTATTTCAGTTCATTCAATTATTTTGTAAAAAAAAAAAAAAAAACAGTTTATATTTACCCTTCCTATATTAAAAGCATTAACTAAACTTAATAAGAAATATAAGGCAATTTAATTTTTACTGGATCATCTTTTATTACTGTGTTACACTTTATTACAGCTAACACTAAGTGTCTGATCTGTTATGTCTCAAGCTGCAGTGTGCCCTATATTCCTTAGAGTGCCATAAACAGGCTTTGTATGATACTTCCTGCTTTTATAACACACCATTGGGAAGGGTGCTTTGATGTATTATGGCTGAGAGTCAAAAATACATAAAAGTAAATAAATGTAATCAAATAAATTACCGCCAAACTGTTATTTGTGTTTGGAACATAACCTGTATTACTGTACTGTGTTACCACTTGACTTGTAGCCTGATTACGTTTACAGAGAAAAAGAGAAGAGCAAATTGAGGTACTGCATGACCTCAATTTAATTCTAATCATATTTTGTGAAAGGCATGAACATTATGCACGACGCGTGCTACATTCAATATGTTAATACATCCATACGGATTTAAACAGCCTAGTGGTAGAGGTTAGCTTGGTTAAATTACAGATAGATGCGGAACTTGAAACACCGAGCATTCGAGTGATACTTTGATATGCATCGTATGCTTGTGCCAGAATGTGGATTGATGACGTAAAGAAGATTCTACAGATAAGTAGAAAGCACAGTGTGAATGCAGCTCGGTTCTGGGTCGCAAATGCTCTAAGATTTTAATCTTTACAAGATTTTTTTTTCATTAATTTTTTCCTTGTTTTATGGAAACAAGTTCGAGAATGCAGTTTTTATTTATTTATTTGTTTGTTTGTTTGTTTGTTTGTTTGTTTGTTTGTTTATTTATCTTTATGTGTTATTTCTAAATTAACTAATTTGGATATTACAAAAAATAATAAAATAAAATTTTATGTTGTTGTTAAATATAACAGAAAT
This sequence comes from Tachysurus vachellii, assembly GCF_030014155.1. Taxonomy (NCBI): domain Eukaryota; kingdom Metazoa; phylum Chordata; class Actinopteri; order Siluriformes; family Bagridae; genus Tachysurus; species Tachysurus vachellii. The sequence goes on from NC_083460.1 coordinate 32,461,006, forward strand.
TTATCTTATTGGTTCTATAAGCAAGATGTCTCATTTACAATAAATCCATTTTATGGCTACAATCTCAAATGAATTCTAAACTTCTAAAATGTTTACTCTAATAAAAAGAAGTAGTTAAAGTCTCAGATGAGTTAATTACCTGAATTCAGTTAAACTCTGTTAATTCAGCTTCACTGATTTCATTCATTTTAATCCTTCGTTCAGTTCACCCATTAAAATTCCGCCTGTGTTAATAATTCTGTCAGGGGTCTCAGAGCTGAAATGACCTTTGACCTCACCTGACCCTAATGATGAAAAAGGAGAGCGGTGAAAATGTCTCATTACGTTTTTTTTTTTACTGAAAGGTTTCAGAGACGCTGTGGTTTTCTGAAATGTCCATTAATCTTTCATGCTGTAAACTTTTAAAAAACACACTCTGGCTCTCAGCCAGTTTCTCTGAATCGCTTTTGGACGTTTGCCTTTAAAACCACGACGCTGTGACCTCCTGTCTTCAGGAATGTCTGGGAGAAGGAACAAATCCACACACTGAAGAAAATCCAAATAGATTTCAGGAAGAGAAAGAAAGACAAAGCAGATCAGTGGAGGATGACTAAAAAATGAAACTCTCTTCAGCAACTGCATCAGTGCTTGTTTTTAATGCAGCAGGAGATAAAAATAAATAAATAAATAGGAATCTTGAAGTTAATTGTAAACTTTTATTGCAATAAACTTTTATGTGATTCTTTATTTTATATGCTGATGTGGGATGTGATTTTTACAATATCATTGCGATTTTAAATGATATTAATTATTTTAAACTAATCTTATTATTCGCAATATAGTCACACTTTTGTTTTTATGTTTTAATATTTTATTGACATTTTTCCTGCCTGACAATGAACCCCATTCCCAGTGAGACCAGTGTCTCCTCCTCACTCATTTTCCTTAAAAAGCAATTTAGAAAGCGTACAATGTGCTTGATTTAATTGGCCATTGATTTACATAATAAAATATTTATAAGCATCCTGTTTATGACTTTATACATAAAGAGTGCTTTAAGCATCTATAATACCATGACGTTCTTGTGCTATAGTATAGCAGGCAAAAAAAGATAAGTAGCTTTTACGCTGCACAAAAGTATCTAAAGTAAGGAAGTGAAATAATAGGAACAATAAGCAATGTCTGCAGTCATAAAGTGGTGTAACTGAGATATTGGATAGTAGATATTGGATACTGTATGCTTAACTATTGTGATATATACATATATATATATATATATATATATATATATATATATATATATATATATATATATATATATATATATATATATATATATATGTATATATCACAATAGTTATATATTAAATATATATATTTAGTTTAACACAATAGGTTAGCATTGCTTTGCATCACCAAGATTATCTCAGTTAGCTTTTTACATTAGCCCATGTATCCGAGAGAGAGAGAGAGAGAGAGAGAGAAAGAGAAGGAAAGTGAGAGAGGGAGAGGTCAGTATTTGCCCGGAGCTCGACATTGCAGAGGTCTGGATTAAAGAAGATTAGAGTGGCTGTGTGATTTGGCAATGTGTTTGTGCGGGTGTGTTTGTGTGTGTTTGTGTGTGTTTGTGTGTGTGTGTGTGTGTGTGTGTGTGTGTGTGTGTGTGCGTGTGTTTGTCCTCACAGTGTCCTCTTTGCTACTGTTCTTTTCCAAGCACACACACAAAAACACACACCACATACAGGACACGGTTATCAGTGGTCAACAACTGCAGAACTTTATTCTGAAAACCCTTCATGAAAAAATAAACCACACGGACACTGACATGATCTTCCTGAGTTGCTGTTGTGTCCCAAAAGTTTTTAAAAGTGTTGTCTGTGAAAATTCAAATATTTTTCCAAACCCCTAATAATCAACTCATATTAAATATCATAAATAAACTGTGATTTGTATTGTGTTGTCATATTTACTATCTTGCTTCTTTTAGGATTTAGTTAGCATCTTTGGGAACATTAAAGGTTTGTCGATATGAGCAAGAAAGTTACAGGAAGTCTTCCTTGTCCTCTGCTATCTGACTCGACAGTGAGTTAACAACAAGGGTGGGAAACTATGCAGACATTGGAGATGATGGCCATGCCTACGGGCCTAGTTTCACATACCAAACTATTATATTGCATATTGTGTCACTGCACATTCTTACACTTGACTGCCACTTTATTTATGACTTCACTGATGACCATTGCACACTTTCTTACACACACTTCCACATCTGCACATTGCAATTTTAAACCTGCCAAACTGTAATATTTTGTACAGAAACTAAGAGTCAAAAGGCTTTTATTGTCATTTCGACCATAAACCGCTGATGAATACATGGTGAAATGAAACAAGGTTCCTCCATGACCCTGGTGCTACAAAAGGACACATAGATACATAAGACAGCACAGAACTAAGGATTAAAGGGTAAAAGGAAAATGATAAAGTTCATGTGTGCAGCCTTGTGAAAACAGTTACTTGGCAACAATGTATGATATTATATATTAATATTTAACTTCGCAAACAGAGTGCAAAATATGTCGAAATGGTGTCTGAAAAGCTCCAGTTTCATTTGTTTATGAAGAAATAAAATGTAACTTTGATATTTTTTGATATTTATATTGACATTTAATCTAACATTTAACACTGGAGCATACAAACAATTCACAGTAAATTCTTCTTCTAATTATTATTATTATTATTATTATTATTATTATTATTATTATTATTATTATTATTATTATTATTATTATTATTCATAGGCATCATTATGTAAAAAGTGTGAGGTGAAATACATGATTAAATCATAAGCATTGATTTATTTAGTAGGATTTCTAAAAGGAAGCAACTACAAACTTCTGTAAGTGTTAATGGAAAGATTCTTCTAAATTCGGATAATCGTATATACAGTATGTTCCAGTATAAATCATTAAAATGTTGATTTGATGTCACCGTCTGAACTCAGAGCTGAGACGCTCGTCCCGAACTTTCACTTTCTTCAGTCATAAAAGACTTTTAGTTGAATACTGTATAAGTCAGTACTTAGTAACACCCTCTTTGGCAGATCTCAAAGCTTTTTTTTATTCTTTTATTCTTCCTTTAGAGAACATTTCTAGCTCTAATACAGTATATACTTAGATTGCAAGAGCTTAGCGTATGGCTTTAACATAACAGGAAAAAATGGCCCAGATGGATTAAGGAGGGGAGAAAGTTACATTTATATGAAAAGGTTGTTAGTCATGTAATTATTGAATGTAACCTAAGAACAGTGCTTTGACATTGTATGCTCTCTGTTGTTGTTTGTATGTTGTCCGTTCTGCACCGAGACAGAAACAGAATGGCCGATATGAATCTGCATGCTGCAGATCAGTTCCTGTTTTAAACCTGAAAATCTTGATGGAAACATCCATTTTTTTATTTTTATTTTAACAAGCAGTAAAAGTTGGACAAGCATGCATTCAAACAATCCGCTGTTTCTGGAAGCCAACATGTCTTGTTCAGCCTTCCATAGGATCCACACATCAGGAACGAGTGGCTGCAGTTTATTTTTTACTTTGTCCCATAGGATTTCAGTTTGAGTTTAACAGCTTGTTCAGCACATTTACGCTTTTTGAACAAAGCACAATTGCAAACGTTGCTAAAAAGTTCCTTCTAAAGGATGAGTCAGTTATTGTAGATACTGTACCAGAGTGACAATACACACTGTACTAAACTAAAACTAAAAACTGAAACCTGTAAAATGTTGGTATGTTAAGCTTAAACTGGCTGAAAACTGATCTGGAATAAACTCCTGCAACGTGTTTTTTCTAGACTGGAATTTAAGGAGAAAAGAAGATTTTTTTCCATCTGTCCAAGTCTGAAAGTGTGGTGTGGCGTGGATAAGGAGAAAATGTGATATAGTTAAAAACAATTTATGAGATATGGGATAAATAATGATGCATGTGCGTGTGTGTGTATGTGTGTGTTTGTGTGTGTGCTTATGAATGTTAAAGTTTATTGGTGTGTATTGCATCAGTTTGCTTTGTGCTATGGAGCTCTTTCTGTGTGCCAGTGGATCAAAGCTTGAACATGTGTGTGTCTGTGTGTAAGTTTGTGTGTGTGTGTGCGCGTGCGTGTGTGTATGTGTGTGTGTGTGTGTGTGTGTGTGTGTGTGCGTGTGTCTGTGATTGGTAGCCATGTGGTTAGCATTCCATACAAACCCCATGCTGTTGAACAGGCGATGTGGGGAAGCATGACAGTGTAGTCCACACCACACACACACCCAGCGCACAGCACACAGCGCACAGCTGCCAGTCAGTGCCTTAGAGGATGAGGCCCAAGGGAGCGCTACAAATCCTACTGCAGACACATGGACGCTCATACACACACATATAAATGCTGTCTCTCTCTCTCTCTCTCTCTCTCTCTCACACACACACACACACACACACACATACAAACACACACACACAAAACAATACAAACCAGTTTAGTAGTAGACTGACAGCTTCATTTCTCAGCACTTTAACCTATGAAAATATTTATGCATTTTTTCTAAAAAGTAATTATTTTAATTAATACATTATTAAGCAATAATGTATATAATATTCATGAATATATTTATGTTTATATTTATGTCTGTTTATTGTGAGTTATGAATTAATGTTATATACACTATATACAAATAGGTTTATACTTTATAATAATAACTGTAGTATATTTATTTATTTGTTTATTTATTTATGCCTTATAAAATACTCACTGTGTGCTATATTAAATACATTTTTCTTAATTATTCTCACTCTCACTCTACTTAAAATCTATTTATTTTCTATGTAATCATATATTTTATATTATACAGATTATTATATGAATTAGGCTACAGCAATAACAGACAATAACAACAGAAGTCAAAAGCATTGTTTTTATGTGATCATGTAGTGTGCAGTGGCTGATGGGTGTTGTAGTCCTGTGCCATACACTGTCACAGAAGAATATTTGAATAATAATTTTAGGTAAAACAAACAAACAAACAAAAAAAAACATAACATAAATAAATAATAATAATTTGGTATTAGTAATATAAATAAATAAACACAAATAGAAATGAAACTTTCTATGCTACAATTTTTTCTAATTTATTTTTTAAATATTTTTTGTCATTATATATATTTTCTGTTTGTTATTACCATGTTATTATTATTTTATTATTCTATATATATAAAAACTTTTTTAGATCTTTGAACACCCCTGAAAAATGTTTGTCCTACATTATTATTGATTATAACCTGAAGTGCTTTCATCAGAGACTTTTGTGCTATTGAGCACTATAAGTGTTGTGTGTGTGTGTGTGTGTGTGTGTGTGTGTGTGTGTGTGTGTGTGTGTGTGTGTGTGTGTGTGCGTGTGTGCGATGAAGAGAGTGAGAAAGTGTATGCTGTGAGAATCTTACTGGCTAAAAACTCTCTGTCTGTCTTTTACACACACACACACACACACACACACACACACACACACACACACACACACACACACACACACAAATATGCATGTATAACTATCATGACACTCAGACACATTTATTGTCTCAGTTCTATACACTCTCCAGATCTCCATCATGTCTCTCCCACAGGCTGAAGGGGCTTTTAACACCCACATGAACTTAACCTTCACTCCCATGTGGTGTCCTGAATGTCTACATACTCCCTACTACTTGCACTACATAACACACTAATCTAGGAGACACAAGGGATGTTCTCTACAGTTTATACATTATTCCATTTCCTGAACACCATCACAAACACCTCACCATCATCATTCTTTGTGGGTGTTTTCCAAACCACACACCCTATTCACTATATAGTCCACATAAACACCATCATCAGTCTACTGTGGGTTTGTGAAAACCACATGCCTGGTTCACTCTGTAGACAGCAAGTTTCAAAAACTTTGCACACTTTATTAGAAGACATGTTAAATATGATATATGTCTTGTTTTGAGACATTTGAAAATGTATATGTAACATAAAATAGTGTTTGAGGAATGGTATTGCAATGCATTGTGGGATAGAATAAATGATCCGCCAATTTGCATTCATACTTGAGTACTGAAAAGTGCACTCCTGAAATACTGCACTATGTACTGAACAGGGTGCTGCTGATGCTACTTATTAGTGAAAAATGATGGGATATTATATGTAAAAACATTTGTGTTAGTTGTATTAGAAGTTCACACAGACTCTTAAATTATAAAGTACACACACACACCTGAGGAGAAGAGACAGGCCCTGTTAATGAAACGCTCCAGGCTCTGTTTGAGTGTGTATATGCCCTATCTCACTCTTTATCTCTCCATAACCATATGCGCTCCGTGTGACTCTCCAGGCTGCATGAAAGGCCATCTTGTCCTCCATCTCCATGCTTCTGATGTGCCTTTGATGGGATTAGAGACGTGCTGACATCAACCAACGAGCTCCAGAATAAAACTGCAGCGTTTTTAAAGGGGAAGTCTGGGAAAATGGAAAGTTTAGATGGGGAGAAATGTGCAGAGAGAAAGGAAAGAGCAGCAATCAGCAGAACAAACACACAATGGAAGGTGGAGAACACTAGTGCTGTGCTTTTTATTGCCTCAGGACAGCAGGAATTGTATGTGTGTGAGTGTGTGTGTGTGTGTGTGTGAGAGAGAGAGAGAGAGAGAGAGAGAGAAGGCCTAATCACTTGCAGACTGTGTGTGTGTGTGTGTGTGTGTGTGTGTGTGTGTGTATCATCCCTCTAAAAGCCAGAAGGCCGGCTCTCATTCCCAGAGGGCCAAGGGTCACCTGTCCGTCAGCAGCTGAAATATGAATACTTACTGCAGCCATTTTTCATGTACAAGCTAACAGTTACTGCACACACACACACACACACACACACACACACACACACACACACACACACACTCACACACAAACACACACACATACAAACAAACACTGAGACATAATAAACAAAAAGACTCTTCAACAAACATGCAACGTTAAACAATGACACAAGCTAAACACTGATGTAACGTAAAGCACAAATATGCTAAGCATTAAGCACCATCAAATACACCATTGTATACCAAATACAAGGACAATCTAGGAAACACAGGGTAGCACAACCAAACAGTACACAGGGTAACACACCATCAAACACTCAAATACACTACTAAACACAGACACCATAAAAACCTGATTCATAGTATCAAACTCCAAGACACACCAAACAGAAAGATAAACTCTAACACACATCAAACACTGATACAGATTTAACCACAGATAAAATGGCAACAGAACACCAAGATTGTGACATACTGTACCATCAAACGCTGCCATCATTAAACAGCAGCACCAACAGTCTCTGAAAACATTAAACATTGTCACACACCATCAGACCCTGACACCATTAAACACTGCCAAACACCATTATACACTGATGCCACTAAACAATGACACCATCAAACACTGCCAACTCCACCAAACACTGCCGCTAATAAACAGTGCCACCATTAAACAAGGACGTCATCAAACACTCAAACAATCACTGACACACAATAAAAAAATTTATGTTTAATGTTAAATACACAAAACACCAAAGCACACCATCCATACAGAAATGTGGCAGCAAAGCACCAAGTTGTAAGGATGTTCACCATAACTCACCAATATTATTCACTCTGTATTCAATCTGATGTTCAGGTGTTTATTTAGCTATCGATAAATGAATGTCATGAACAAAAAAGTGCAACATCTAACTTTTGTCTCAAACACACAGTAAGAATCATTTGTTATAATTAAAGACAAAAGATGAGACAAACCTGCACTGGGACTGAACTCCTGAACAGGTTGGCTTTATGAACAGATCCTATGTGTTGTACATATTTTCCTAAAATGGCCTGTGTTTTAGTGAGAACACTAACCAGACATGAACTCTGACATTTGGGATGCAGCCAATGTAGAACTCTGATAGATTTGGGGGCCCTTTTTACTTCCTGAACAAAAAATGCTATCGTTTTTTTAAATGCTAAAACTTTTTTTTCCATTCTCTGTGATCATATCAAACTACATCATACCGTGTGCTTTTTAAACTGACCTGGTCTTCAAGCCTCAAAAATATTAAAGTCATGTATCATCGGCTCAGCAGTAGCCCACGTCTGCTTTTCATTTGAGGGCACAGAAAGCTTACCACAGGGCACATTTATTCACATTTTTACTACTTGCTAAAGTGCCTTTATTCATGTGGTTTCATTATTGTACTGTTATTACTCAGGACCTAACAAATGCACATTATTATCCAGTTTTTATGTTGGCAAAAGGTCTGCATGTGTGTTTAGTGAATAGCTTTCTCTCTAGTTCAGGCTGATTTATCATTCTTATTCTGGCAAATGTTCTTGTAATATGTTTTAATACATATGAAACATATTGAAGCGCATTAAGGTAGAATAAAATGAAAATTACTTTGTGATTAATCGCATTAAACCTGGCAACCTGTTGTCAGATAGTTTGGTGCAAAATAATCATAAACACAATTTTAAATAGCCTCAGCAGAAAAAACATATGCATAATAACTTTACAATCGATTTTTCGATTAGCTATTTTTTATTTGTTTTAATTTAAGAATTATTATAATTATCCGTTGTGATAGCCCTAATAATTATAATAATAATAATGATAACAATGCATCTGTAGAATCCATTTCATGTAACAAAACTAGGAAAACAACTTAAAGATAATGGCTAAATACACAAAAACTCACTGAATATAATAAATAAGTTGAAAAAAGGACCTATGGAGCTGGAAATGAGGAAACGTTGACCATACTGTATAAGGGAACTGAAAAACATATACAGTAGTCTAATGTAATTATAATGAATGATTTTTTTTTCTGACACATAAAAGCAATAATGAGTCAGGGTGACTGGGCTCTTTCTGGAAAGCTTTCCAAATCTTTTCTACTGTGTTTCTCTCTTGTTACACATTGTGTTTTGTTCTTATACTTCAGAGAAAATGCTCAAAATTTATTCACTACTTCTTCACAGGCCAGATGTCACAATGCACAGTTTGTTTTGTTTTGCAGCACAAAGCCTGGCAAACTGAAATCTTTTTGGCAGCACCCACCCTCCAAAAGTTCCCTAATGAATCACATTTAACTGAGAATTTTCTTATTGAGGTGTAATTTAAGAGTCATAAATACCCGAGTATGAGCGCAGAGCTGCTATGGTGACTGACCAACAAACACTGCTTTAGTTGACTCTATTATAGTTACACAGAGTTTAAGTTGTTTTTGAAAGAGTTAGGGTTAGGGTGGTTAGCTCAGTGGTTAAGGTGTTTGACTACTGATCGGAAGGTCATTGGTTTGAATCCCAGGTCCACCAAGTTGTCACTGCAGGGCCCCTGAGCAAGGCCCTTAACTCAATTGCACAGGTGTATAAACTGAAAAAAAAAATGTAATCTGTATTATGCACTTTAAAAAAGAGAATACATGGACTAAGGTAGATTGTAGAGTGGACTGAGGCATGTGCTAACCTAGCGGTTAAGGCGTTGGAATACTGATTGGAAGATCATGAGTTTGAATCCCAGGCTGCCACTGCTGGGCCAATGAGCCATAGCAATTTCCTGTCTGCTAAATGCCAGAAATGTAATTGTAAGGTGGACTACAGACTGGACTGGTGGTGGACTATAGACTGTGGTAGATAGCAGAGAAAACTAGGGGTGGACTACAGAGAGGTCTGGGACCCGAGAAGTTCGGATAAGTGGTAGTGAATGAATGAATAATAATATTAATAATAATACATTTTATTTAAAGGTGCCTTTCTGAACACTCAAGGTCAGAAAGTCAGAAACTTTAACCAGCTGCATGCTGGAGCAGCAACAGTACTTAATGTAATTAGATAGATAGTTGGTTGCTAACTAATCTAAAACTCTGCACATCCTGAGCAAGAATAAAATCTACCTGGGTGTACAATGCAGGGTGTTTCACATCTTGTAGGTCATGCAGGTGAGAGCTTATTTGGAAACATTTCTATTGTACCTGTACCCTGAATTGTTACAGAGAAATCTGTCAATGGAACACAAACATTAGCAACGAGCTAGCAGAATCTAAAGACCAACGCTGCCAAAAAAACAGCAAGGGGAAAGTCCGGCATACATGCTGTTTTAGATCAGTACAAATAGAAGGAAAGGAGAAAAAAGTAGGAAAGAAAAGAACTCTTCAAATGCCTTCAAATGCCCTGTGCTGCCATAAACACTTTGGGGGTTTTGGCCTCGTCTGCATGTCATCTGTGGAGCAGGACAGCATGTTTACAGAAAGACTTGGACAGAGAAAAATCAAAAGAGAAAAGAAAGAAAGAGGGAGAGAGAGAAATCAAGAAAGAAAACGGATGTTACATTGTGCAGACTCACAACATCAATCTCCAGTTTGGACACTACCAGGAAAACCCTAATACTCGAGAGAAAGATGGACAGATAAGGAATTAGCGAATTTCCACCACTTTTCTGTCGGGGAAGTGTAATTTGTTGGGTCTGCACATTTTCTCTAAGTGACTGGGTGGCCAAAAATGTCAAGATATGTTCACACAGACACAAGGAATGTGTGTAATGCGTGTAAAATACAATTCCTTCCATTTTCCTGTAAATCTTTCTTGTCCTGAAGTGTTTGGTTTTCCTGCTTTGGTGGCAGACGGCCTGGACTTCTCGTCTCTGCATGCGACAGTGTTAATATATCCCCTGGAAATGTCAACTTTGGCATTAGCGCTCCAAATAGCAAACATTCAGTTCCGAATCTTAGTCCAAGTGTTTTAAAAGCTGTGTTCAGTTCTACTCAGTATATTCTCTTTAGATTTTATTGCACTATGGCTATAAAATCTCCCAATCTGTCTTCTCTTCATCTCAGTCATGAGCTATAAACAGTCATGAATGAAAAAGCCCCTTCCTTATGGGAAGATTTACAAACACCTGTCTTATTCGTCCTTTCATCTAAGAGTTACATATTCACTTCGGTAATTCTGAATATAAATTTTAATAATGTTAGCTTGTGAGAAATTCAGGTTAAAGTTTTAAACAAGTCATTTTGTCTGATAAACAGCTTTGCCAAAACCTGTAAAAAAAAACATCTGCTTGCCAGATAAAATTCGGCTTAATTAAGTAGACTTAATAGACATTTAAATAAAGAAAATAATCCAAAGCTGAGTGATGTGATGAAGCCAGGATCCTGTTATCGCCCTGAAACATGTGCCAGGCATTTCATTTCTCTTACACCACAGCAAATGCCGATAATTCCATTTTTATTCTTAAAGAAAACTCATCATTCGTTTTTTGTCTCCATTTACAGTTACAGTTAATGTTGTGGAATAGCCTCAAACAAGTTAGTTCCTGTTCTCAGTTTTATTATAGCAGCTAAAAACATACAGACGAGCTTGAGCTTGGAGACTCATTATATAAAATAAATGTCAACATCAACATCAATGATTTTTCATAAATCTATATAATTATTGGAGTGTCTGCTATACACGTTCCTGTGAATGATATAATACTGTATAAAAAAAGTAACATTAGAATTAGCACAATAAATTAAATTATTGTCATTTGCAGTCATGCTACTTATACAGAGCTGCTTTTATAGAGATTTAATCAACACCCTCTAACCAATCACAGTCCAGAATCCAACAGCACTGAGGTAAGTGCGAGCTCAGTAAAACATTTAGTGGAAAAAAAAATTAAATACTGCACTGTAATGCACAAAGAACTAGCCAGAGAAACATGTAATTTCAGACAAATGTCCTTGATCCGTGGTGCACTTGAAAGTTAGGGGAAAAAAAATTCAATAGTGTTATGAGTCAGGTTCTCAAAGCATCCCACTTTGAAGACTTTGATCATACTGTAAACGCTCTTGCCAGAGAGCTTCAGTGTTTCTTCTTTCTGATCCATGCAGCAGGCTGTGATCAGCATCACCGCCACCTGCAGTGACAAATCAATAATTCAGACCTCATAGTACATAATGTATATCTCTATAAATCTTTCATAAGTATAGGAATCTTATGATGAGATGCCACACTGTTGGACCACTAGCATTGCAATAAATATAGCAATAAATATAGCAATAAATATAGCAATAAATATAGCAATAAATATGTCATCAACTTTCCATGTTTCCTGCTCTCATGAACATGACCTGATTTTAGTTATATATTATGTTGATATGTGTCATTAATGATGAATTCGGGCTGTTGACAATTGACTGAAATATTGAAGTTTTTGGAAGGTTCAGGATAATTCCTAAATATCAAGGATAAAAAACTCCATAAATCATTGCGTTATACAAGTCTTGAATTTATATATTTATTATTTTACAGGAGTTACATTTAGGTTCTTGTTGATAAATACATCCGTGGACGTTGACAGAACAAGGTAACAAGGTATCCATTTACTGTTCCTTTACAGATTGAACCCACAGTCCACTTGAAAGTTTCTGGTGGCTGCATTTTGAGCATTTTCTATATAATGTTTGCATTTAAAGTTTCTAAATCAGTTTACTGTTATGGTTCAAGACGTCGCCTCACTTTTGTTCCGGAGGGGGTGTTGCAGGCCCGTGGCGGAGGATCTTTCCCGCCCTCCCTCCGCTCGGCTGTGGACGTCGCTCGGCCCTTCTGCTCGACTGTGGACTTTGCTCTGCCCTTCTGCTCGTCCGTGGACGTCGCTCTGCCTTTCAGCTCGGCTCTGGACTTTGCTCGGCCTTTCAGATTGGCTGTGGAATTCGCTTGGCCTTTCAGCTCGGCTGTGTACTTTGCTTGGCCTTTCAGCTCGGCTGTGGACGTCGCTCTGCCCTTCTGCTCTGCTGTGGACGTCACTTGGCCCTCTCTGGCTGCGCCGCCGTGTGCCTTGCTCCCCCCATCTGCCTCACTGTGTGCTCCCCCATCTGAATGAATATATGAGCCTACTTGTGGACAATGATGACTAAAGTAACCAGCTATTGCATATAGTGGAATTTTATGTAGTAACAGTACCAGTGCTGTACCAGAAATATCATCCATCTTGGAAAGACACTTGTTCAAGAATTTGTAGACCGTAACTAACTGTTGTATAAAAGATAATGTTAGATTCATTTGATTATGAAGAAAGTTCTGTGTTTTCTCCTTGTTTTTTCCTCCAGAATTCTTTATTGTGCAGGTTATAACCCCAACATTTTTCCCCATATAACAGTCAATTTAATTTTACTTCATGTTTTACTTTATGCTTTTTAATTAGATTATAGACAAGTGCATCTGCTAACTGCTGTAAATGAAAATGGAGTTTAGGTAAAGTACTGGACTCTTTGGATTACAGCAGGTGTAGTGTGAGTCAGCATTTATACAGGAATTAAAATCTGAGCCAAAATGACCCAAATGCAGCCAAGTATATCTAATACTGGTGCAGTGTTATATTTTTGGCCCCAAAAGTATTCCAGCTGTAGGTTCTGCTCTGTATCCTCTCGGAGATTTTCTCTCACTGAGGTGGTGTTGCGGTTGAGGCAGATTTGGATAAATTCTATTTCAATTATTCTATGGTGGCTTACAGGCCACATGAAGGTGATAAGTCACTCATTTGCTGTTTGAATCTGTAACATCTTAAACATTGTCCTTTTTAAACAACTCCTTACACAACACAATAAGAATATAAAAACTTATACCAATATCACAAAAACAAAAAAAAAAACATTGCTGTCTATCCTTCAAATTACTCTAGTCATGTGACTTTTAATTTCCTCCTGATGTGGTAATGTGCACTGCTCTTTTCAAAATCCTCAGATGCACATATGGCAAAGTTTGAATATGGCGATTGTTGGGAAATTTCTCCCGATACAGAAACTTGTCTTGTATGCTGTCTTTGTTAATTTGTTGTATATGCATGTTTTGTTAAGTGTATACGTATTGCACTGTAGCATAAGAAATTACTTGCTTCTTTCAATTTCTGTTGTCTGGAAACATTCAGCAATAAATAAAACTTAAACAAGTTTCAGAAACAGAAAGGATCTGACCACCAAAAATTACAACATGGTCAGCCACTATTTTCCTAGACATAAACACATGACTGATAACCAGAGTAAACAATGATGATGATGATGATAATAATAATATATTCATTCATTTATTCATTTTCTACCGCTTATCCGAAATACCTCGGGTCACAGGGAGCCTGTGCCTATCTCAGGCGTCATTGGGCATCAAGGCAGGATACACCCTGGACGGAGTGCCAACCCATCGCAGGGCACACACACTCATTCACTACGGACAATTTTCCAGAGATACCAATCAACCTACTATGCATGTCTTTGGACCGGGGGAGGAAACCGGAGTACCCGGAGGAAACCCCCGAGGCACGGGGAGAACATGCAAACTCCACACACACAAGGTGGAGGCGGGAATCGAACCCCGACCCTGGAGGTGTGAGGCGAACGTGCTAACCACTAAGCCACCGTGCCCCCTATATATGAATATGAATATTTTTATTATTATTATTATTATTATTGTCGTTGTTATTATTAGAAAAAAATTAGCAGAGGAACATTTTTACACAATCTTTATAAATTCATCATTAATCAATAATTACATTTGAATAGTAAACGACTTATTACATGCTTATAATTGGTTTATTACAAAATCTTAAACTAAAGGGTTAAATATTTAACAATAAATGGAATATTTATATGTGCCATGTCTTTATTAAAGAAAAGTCACAGCTCTCATTAAGAATTAAACACTTAAGCAAGTTGCGCTGTCATCTGTCCTCTCTTTCATGCTAATCTCTCTACAGAAAGTGTTAAACAAACCTTCTTTCTTTCTCGCTCTCTTACTTTCTCTTTCATTTCCTCTTTGTTTCTCTAGTACAATGGATCTCCTTAGCATCCCTTCTGTTTGAAGTTGGTCATGAAAGGAGAAGGCCTTCAACCCTCTGTCATTCTTTCCCTTTCTCTTTCATTTGTCTTTGCTATTTATTTATTTATTATTTCGTCACTCATTCCCTGATCTGTCCCCTGCATGGACTTTTTCCTGAGCGGAGATTATTGATCTCAGTCATCGCTTCCCACTCTGAGAGGCGTTCTTACAGGATTCTGGAAGGTGCAGAGAAATTGCATGTGTATGTTATTACGATATAGTGTTTAAAGGCTGATTGAAAACATGGTTATCTGTACCTGCAGCATTTATAGATTAAACCACAGCTTCATTACATGTCATCGCTTCTAGATGCTCCATGAAGATCACGTTTCTTTGAGACTTCTTTCAGTGACATGTTGGCATATTTTCAGTTTTTACTTACATTACCCACAATGCAATTTAACTACCTGCTAATAGTAGTGCGGTAGTATTTAACCTACTGTAAGAGAGTGATGCCTAAATAACCTAAAGAGAGTGATTTAGCGGTGCTTTAGTCCTTCACTCTGTCCACATTTCTCAATGTCCATTCTGCTCAAAATATCAGCTTCTATAGCTTCAACTTTAATTTGAATTCAGCTGTCAATACCATCTCACTCATTATCTGGTAGCAAGCTAACTAGCCAAGCTAACGCTCTGCTGTATTCTAGCATCATATAGCTGCATTGCATTGGAACATTTGAAGTCCAGCATTTGCTCCAACATCTCCACTACTTAAACACTGGACACTCCAATACTTAAAAACATTAATATGAAGTTATGTAGGGAAATGTGTGAGAAGTGAAACCTGACTGTTATCACTATGGTTTTACATTTTATTTCCTAGTAAATGTCATTGTAGCTGTTCTGGCAACTCCTGACATTTCACAAGAATAACAAAAATAAAACCAACCAGAAAAATCACACAGTAGTCTAAACTAAACACATCATAAAAATTTCATTGTAAACGTACTTAATGTGTTTCAGGGATTTGAGATTTACTTTAAGCACAAGTTTAACAAGATGGTTTTAAAGGTGGAAAGCAAGCCAAACCAAGACAAGGGGGCCTCTACTGTATTGTTGAGATATTGGACTTGAAATGTTGTCAGACAACGTTCCAATGCAGAAAAAAAAAGATCCATGTTTTGCACTACATATGATTCTGTGCACCCCCATTATGTTATAACCTATAGAATTTTATTAAAACTCTTTGTCTGTCTGTATGTCTGCCTCTCTTTCATCCACTCTTTTTGTCTCTGTCTATAATGCCTCTCTTTCTCTCTCTCTCTCTCTCTCTCTCTCTCTCTCTCTCTCTCTGTCTGTCTCTTCCTCTCTGAAATGGATCCAGATTCTCAGAGACTCTTTGGCTTCCCATAATCGGGGGGTTCATGGGTCAGAGTTCATTCATTTCTCTGATAGATAGCAGAACTACACAGGGGTACACACACACATACACATTGCGCCGTCCATTATGAACAAATTGTTCTGCTGAGAAAGACAGGATCCAGCCGTCCTGCATTCTCTTTATCTTCCCATTCTCCTGCTCCTTTGCTCCCTCCTGCATATTTTCTCTCTCACTCGTGAACAATCGTATGTTTCCCACTCGCTCACCCACATGTACATGAGCGTTCTGTAAATTTTTCCCATATGGTTCTGTTTATTCTAGAAAAATCCCTCTCGCTGTGTTAAAATGATCTGATTGGATCTAATTTGGCTGTATTTATTTGGATGGGATATCTGCAACACAAGGTTAAAAGCGTGTGATCCTGAGGTTTAGCCACAAAATGGCTGCTAATAATTGAAGCCATTTGATAAAACGGAACTAAAGCCAGACGTTTTCAGCTTAGGATAAAAATGGACCATTTTAATATTCAGCCTAGGGGCAGAGGGGTTAAATATATTCATGTTAATCTCTCTGACAATTTTGCTCACATTTAGACAAAAATACAAATGAGCCTTCCACAGGATGAAGTTACTGTGTGGTGGATTCCGATTTCAGCCTCAGTGTTCATGACAAACCAATATCTGAATTTGATCTCGGAAACCTTTTATCAGGATCTCTGTTTCCACAAACATCTACTAGCCAGCTTGTGTTGTAAAAAGATTGACATTATGTATGATTTAGTTGTATATCTGGGTGTACTGTATTGTGAGTTTTGTATCTGAGGGTTTTGTGAGTCATGTATCTGGATGTATTGTATAGTTGTGTATCAGAGTATATTGTGATTTGTTTGTGTATCTAGGCATATTTTAAGTTGGATGCCTGGGTGTATTGTATAGTGTGTAGTTGTGTATCTGGGTGTAGTACAAAGTGATGCATATGGGTTTATTGTGAGTTGTGCAACAGAGTGATTGTGAGCTGTGTATCAAGGTGTATTATGTACTGTAGCTGTTTATTGCATTGAAAATGTGTCCTAACCTGCTCTGCTGTATAAATGAATAGGTGACACAACGATTCTGTTCTTCTTCTAACCCTCCAATACACATCAGGAGCTGTAGGTGGAGCTGCAGAGTTTCTGATCGCTCTCTCTCTCTCTCTCTCTCTCTCTCTCTCTCTCTCTCTCTCAAACACACACACACACACACACACACACACACACACACACACACACACACACACACAGACACACCATTCCAACACTCCTCCATACACCCCGCAGAAAGATAGATAGATAGATAGATAGATAGATAGATAGATAGATAGATAGATAGATAGATAGATAGATGTTCTGTAAAAGAGAGATTAAAGTGACCTGTGCTGTGTGTTACATGTTGGTCTGTAAGAGAGAGTTTAAAATGACCTGTGCTGTGTGTTACACGTTGTCCTGTAAGAGAGAGTTTAAAATGACCTGTGCTGTGTGTTACACGTTGTCCTGTAAGAGAGAGTTTAAAATGACCTGTGCTGTGTGTTACACATTGTCCTGTAAGAGAGAGATTAAAGTGACCTGTGCTGTGTGTTACATGTTGACCTGTGCTGTGTGTTACATGTTGGTCTGTAAGAGAGAGTTTAAAGTGAGCTGTGCTGTGTGTTACATGTTGTCCTGTAAGAGAGAGTTTAAAGTGAGCTGTGCTGTGTGTTACATGTTGTCCTGTAAGAGAGAGTTTAAAGTGAGCTGTGCTGTGTGTTACACATTGTCCTGTAAGAGAAAGTTTAAAGTGAGCTGTGCTGTGTGTTACACGTTGTCCTGTAAGAGAGAGTTTAAAGTGACCTGTGCTGTGTGTTACATTTTGTCCTGTAAGAGAGAGTTTAAAGTGACCTGTGCTGTGTGTTACATGTTGTCCTGTAAGAGAGAGTTTAAAGTGACCTGTGCTGTGTGTTACATGTTGGTCTGTAAGAGAGAGTTTAAAGTGACCTGTGCTGTGTGTTACATGTTGGTCTGTAAGAGAGAGTTTAAAGTGACCTGTGCTGTGTGTTACACGTTGTCCTGTAAGGCAGAGTTGAAAACTTTTCGACACTCAGTAGTGAATGTGAATTAGTGCTGCTGTATATAGACAGGCTTTAATCTAATTAGTGTTAATGAGCTCGTTTAGTGTGAAATGTTCACAGTAATGGACATGCACAAGTATATTCTGTCCTGCGTAATGAGCACGAGATCAGTTGGTCATTTAGGGAAGAAAGATATAAGAAAATCTCCTTTTTAGAAGAAGAACTGCACTTAATTATATTCAGGAAAGATCAAAGAAACAATATGATAAAGTGATAGATAGATAGATAGATAGATAGACAGACAGACAGGTAGATAGATAGATAGATAGATAGATAGATAGATAGATAGATAGATAGATAGATAGATAGATAGATAGATAGATAGATAGATAGATAGATAGATGCAGTTCACTGACCTTTAATTTGTTGCTGAATTTAAGTCTCTGGCATGTGTCCAGAGAGAGGAAGAAAGAGAAGCTCAAACACAACACCTGAAACTGGATTAACCCCTGGCCAACCTCTATATTGCTTTTGAATAATTAACCCCCTTCCCCCACACACTCACACACACAACCACACACAGTGTGATAAAAACGTGCTCCATTATTAAAGTGTTATGTGCTCCATCTTAATCTGAATTATTTAAAAAGAAAACTAAAGTGAACACATCTTTTACTCTGATATTCACATATGGTTATTTATGGATAAAAAAAGATATTTAATATTTAAGATGTTTTACGTACATCTTTTCATTTTCTCAAACGCTTATCCTACAGTACATAGGGTTACAAGACATGGAGTCTTGTAAGGCACGGAGGCATGGAGTTTATCCCAGGGTATTCAGGACACAAACAGGTGACACCCTTGGTGAGGTGCTAATCCATCGCAGGGCACAACCACACACACACTCAACCTTTCAGAGACACCAGACAGCCTACATTGTGGGGTTTTTTTGGACTCGGGAAGAAAACTAGAGTATCTATAGGAAACCTGTGAAGCACTGGCATAACATGCAATTTCTAATCCCAGAGGTTTGAGAAATTGTGCCTATAAGCATAATATGTCCTGCTTTATAATTCTGTATTGTTAGTCACTACTTAATATTCTGTCTTACTGACTATAAGACTATAGTAGGTATTTTTCACTGTAGTAAAACTCCATCTTAAAGAAATCAATATGAAGATGTCTAATTGTATGTTTTTTCACACATTACAGTACTTTTCTCACACTATTGATCAGGCTCAGACATATGGTAATGTCTTCAATTTTGTGAACACCATTCCATGTAATTGTTCTTATTCTCAGGACTCTATCACCTTGGGGCAGGTTTTCTTTATAAGTACAGCCTTGTTGAATCGTCTAATCAGAAAGTGTTGAAAAATTTTTTTGTAACAGCAGCTCTGTCAGTAGTACAGCTGCAAATCATAGGTTTATATTAGTGCACTTGTTCTGATGCCTTATGGTTTCTATAGTAACTGCTGAAGTCGAGCTAAGTTCAGAACAAGAAAGAGCCCTGTTGAAAGCCCCATCAGCAAACTGTGACTACTGAAAGACTTCACTTGATGTAGAAAACTGTTCTAAGATCTGGCTTTCTCTCCAACCTTTTTCTTTTTCTTTTCACCCTCTCTCCTTTTTCATGATAAATAAATATATTCATTTTTAACTATTCAAGAGGAAGTATGGGGGCACGGTGGCTTAGTGGTTAGCACGTTCGCCTCACACCTCCAGGGTTGGGGGTTCGATTCCCGCCTCCGCCTTGTGTGTGTGGAGTTTGCGTGTTCTCCCCGTGCCTTGGGGGTTTCCTCCGGGTACTCCGGTTTCCTCCCCCGGTCCAAAGACATGAATGGTTGGCTGATTGGCATCTCTGGAAAATTGTCCGTAGTGTGTGATTGTGTGAGTGAATGAGAGTGTGTGTGTGCCCAGCGATGGGTTGGCACTCCGTCCAGGGTGTATCCTGCCTTGATACCCGATGACGCCTGAGATAGGCACTGGCTCCCCGTGACCCGAGGTAGTTCGGATAAGCGGTAGAAGATGAATGAATGAAAAAGGAAGTATGAATGAATCAGATTTGCTCATTCTGAATAGACATTCTGTTTTGGTAAACTTACAAAATGTAAAAAAAACTCCCATGTGAATATTTAATAATAAATTGCCCCAGATAGATAATTAAGTATTCCTATAAAGCTGTGAGCTTGTCCTGTCATGTCTATGTGATTTAGTCAGACAGGAGACAGCCAAGGGGATGTGGCCTGTTACTGAGGCAAGGGACACGGTTCTGAGAAGGTGCTCAGCAGTTATATAGGGACCCTTTTTTCATTGTTTGCTTTCTTATAAAGTAATTCCTATAAAATAATCCTTTAATAAAGAAATGAAGTCTTGAGAACATGCATGTACTGTGATTCCTCACAGAAGTACACAGGGATTTATACAGAGGAGATTCTGCAGAAACAGATTTAAAAATCATTAATATGGATAAGTTTTTTAACATGAATGGAAGGAGTCTCCAGTTTAAGTGATTTGTAATCAACTTCAGGACAGAGACACTGTGTGGTTTCTTTATTACATGACAAACAGAAAAAAGAGAGACTGGAGAGGGAGCAAATGATAGTAAGTGAGAAGAGAACTTTGTTTTACTGATGTTCCACAACAACAACATATGGAACTACACATGGATAAATCGGTTGTTCTTTATAATAAATTAATTAAAAAATCTGGAAATGTTGTCATATTGCTGTGGTATGAAAGGAATAAAAACCTTGGGGATGTGCTGTTATAGGAAAACAGTAACTCTGCTCTGTTGTAAGAATGTATCGCACCATCACATCATCAATGCTTTTCCCATCACAGTCTATTCCATCATGTGTTACTGGTTACATTAGAGATGTGAAAATGACTTACTGTCTGTTGATTTCTAATTTAGTGAATAATAATAATAATAAACATTGATTATGGTGCTGGGGGGCATGGTGGCTTAGTGGTTAGCACGGTCGCCTCACACCTCCAGGGTCGGGGTTCGATTCCCGCCTCCACCTTGTGTGTGTGGAGTTTGCATGTTCTCCCCGTGCCTCGGGGGTTTCCTCCGGGTACTCCGGTTTCCTCCCCCAGTCCAAAGACATGCATGGTAAGTTGATTGGCATCTCTGGAAAAATTGTCCCTAGTGTGTGATTGCGTGAGTGAATGAGAGTGTGTGTGTGCGCCCTGCGATGGGTTGGCACTCCGTCCAGGGTGTATCCTGCCTTGATGCCCGATGACGCCTGAGATAGGCACAGGCTCCCCGTGACCCGAGGTAGTTTGGATAAGCGGTAGAAAATGAATGAATGAATGATTATGGTGCTAATGATGTTTTAAAATGTTCATATTTCAGACCTTCCGATTTCAGGAGTGTTAAGAGATCTGGTTTCTCAGATGAATGATCAGTGTTTTATGTTTCTGCACACATGCCTGTACAGTTACTGTGTGTGTGTGTGTGTGTGTTTGTGTGTGTGATCGTTAACTGGATGCAGACAGGTGATGATCAGCAAGGAATGATTGTCAGAAAAGTGAAAATGCATAAGTGGGATAAATATCATCCTGGTGATATTTTTGGACTTTTTCATAAATTTCAGTGGCATCTGAAGAAAAAATAAATCACTCGTACTAAGCAAGAGAGAGAGAGAGAGAGAGAGAGAGAGAGAGAGAGAGAGAGAGAGAGAGAGAGAGAGAGAGAGAGAGAGAGAGAGAGAGAGAGAGAGAGAGAGAGAGAGAGAGAGAGATTAACATGGTAACACTGTAGAGACTGTATTTTTAAGTCAACATATATAGAGATGAATGCATACATTCATTAATAAAATAAATCTATAAATTGATAAACCATTTATGAGCTCTAATGAAGCACAGTGTATAATGAGTTGTTATTACAGTGTTATGATCTTTACGGCATCCAATTGAATTATATCTGTGAATTTTTTAAGTATGTTTATTTATTTATTTATTTATTTGTTTGTTTGTTTGTTTGTTTATTTCTTATGAAATCAGTGCTGTAAATCATAAAATAAGTAAACTCCAGCATTACATACATACTGTGGCACAGCATTGTTATATTTTTGAGTCTGATTGGTCAGAAAGTGTACATAAATGTTTTAGACATACATTTAATTTTGATATAACTATATGACTCAGACTGTAGTTCCAGATAAGTTAATATAAATGCACTCATTCATTCTAACATGCTCTTGTGACACATTGATTTGTAGGGTGGATGCTTCACAGGATCTCAGACTAATAATACATGGATTAAACAAACAGGATTTTATTAAAAAATGTAAAACAGATAATTATTGATTATTCTGGTGTCCTGATTTGTAGAAGTATTTTTTTAAAGGATTCTCTTTTGTTGGCTCTGTGTAGCAATGAAGATGCTTTATCGCATTTCCCAGGACAGAGGATTGTACACTTTCTGATTTCTCAGTAAAATGAGGTTATGTGAGTGAGAGAGAGAGAGAGAGAGAGAGAGAGAGAGAGAGAGAGAGAGAGAGAGAGAGAGAGAGAGAGAGAGAGAGGAAGGGAGGATGTTCCAGACTATTAAAATTTAACTCTAAACTGTTCAAATGTGTAATGTGTCATTCATTAATAAATTAAATATTATAATACTTGGCAAATCGCTGTGGTGTAAGCAGACTTCACACACTCCAGACTTCACACACTCCAGACTTCACACACTCCAGACTTCACACACTCCAGATCAAGGTGTTTTACTCAAATAATACATAGACTTTCAGGTGGCTGTGCATCATGCAGCATCACATCCACCTGCCATGTTATGTATAACTGCATACTGTTATTTTTTTTGTAAAAATACACAAAACATTGAAATACTCATAAATTAAACTTTAAAATAATTTGCTTCAATAACTGGTAAAGAATCAGTAAAGATAATTGTTTGTCATGGTGAGAAGAAATCATCCATCCTCATCCTTTATTTATATATTTATATTTTCAGCCAATGGTAATAGTTCTAGCTTTATGATGTCATTTCCTTTTAACAGTATCACCTTTTGTACAATCATGCATAAATCCAGTGAACAATCAGCATGTTTATTTTCTTACTTGTATTAAATTCAAATGAAAAAAAAAAAACCTGTCATTTTAAGCTACACCAGATTTCTCAGCTTTGTGGACTGATTCATTGTTCCCTAATAAATACTTTATCTTACTCAAGGTGGCTGCATTTTAAATTAATTATTGCCTTTATTCCTGAAGACAGAACTAACTGAAAGCTCATTTGAAAAAGAAAGACTCTCCTATCCTCCAGTCTTTTTTTTTTCCTGAAAGATTTATGCAATGATTGTGTAACTGTTTCTGTAAAGCACTTATTTTACTCCTTGGACCAATATCAGGTGATTAGCATTGGCCCTAAAGTGACATGTTTCTGGAGGGAACCCAATGGGTTGTTGAACCGCTAGGCTAATGTAGCTAATGTGTTTGTGAGTTATGAGATACAGTGTGGATGAGGAACACCAAAAGCTTTTTGTCATAGCAAGACGTTCATAATAAGCAGATTCGCTTTGTCAAAATGACATGAATCCAGCCTTAAATTCGTTCTCTGTTCACCCACGCTTCCAAAATTCATGAGGTTAAAGTTCGTCTGGATAATGTTGTCGGAAGAAATCTGAGGGTTTGGATGAGAAATTAACTGCTATCGCTAACGTGAATTCTTTTCTCATGTACTGTGTCCTATTGCATTAAAGTGAAGAGGATCTTTAGTCACTGGCATCCTGTGTGACTGCTGATTGATGCTTGTTCTGTTCAGCTCAGCATGTGCTACATCCCTGACTGTAAATCATACTGCATGCCTCTGCTTTTAGTTTTCTGTTCTCATTTACACTGTCTCTCATATGATGTCATGCTGCCCTGACAAATTTGGGAAAACAGTCAGAAATGATTAAAAAACAAAAACAAAAAAAAAAACAAAACACGAATCTGACTTTGTAACGAAACTATTTACAATCCATTTAACTAATAAATTTAAAGTATAAGATATATTTTAAAAGTATGTCAAGCTAAGATAAATTCATATATATCATTAAAATGATAGAAAATTGTCTATAACCAGAATGAGTAATTGTCTGCATTTGTATTTGCTTGTTTGCAGTGTGATTTTTTTTTCTCTTCAGATCTCAGACCTTTTGTTTTTTGACGCATTCTTTTCTTCATTTCCTGGGTTTGATTTTTTTCAGGATGTTGGATCATCCACTGCCTGTGTTTATCCCTGCATTTCAGTAAACAAACCCCTGATTTGGATCGTGATCAAGATTATAGGAAAAATCTAATCTTTGTCCTTCTCAAACTCCTGCATACTATAAAAATACTTAATACTTGAGTTAACTGTGAAAACATTCTCCACTGAACTTTGTATTAGTTTGTTTTAGTGTTTTCAATGCACCCTGGTCCACTTCCCCTCCTGGTTGAGTCACAAAAAAGCTTGAACGAAGTTTGTTAGATGAGGATTGAGTCAACATCACTATAGACTTTGGCAGCACATGTTACCCAGGATGCATCGCTCCGGTCCGACGCAAGTTTTTCTTTTTCATAACAGTGACAAAATGATTTATAAGCACCGTCCCCCAGCTTCATGCATACAGGCTTAAAAGGAAGTGTTAGAAAGAGACACAGCGTCTCGAGTTTTTGTCTCACGCCTTCAGGCGTCACAGATGTTTGAGGACACTTTAATGCAAAAAGCTGAATCATTTATAAGAGACGACGCGGTTCACTTTTCACAGGAGTCCCATCCGTGCACGCAGCATTAAAAAAACAAAACGGTGAAAGGACAAAAAGTTTGCATGTGACAGCGTAATGGATCAAACACACACACGCACAAAGCACTAAAAGCAGTTTTTGCATCATTTACTACTTCCTCAGCATTTCTATTCTTATTTTAAAGCAAAGCTTCTTGGTGACAGTGTGGCGAGGATGAAAACACTCGCTGAAGTTTAAGTTTAAAATATTTGCCGTTTTGTTGTCATCCCAAAGGAACAAGAATCTTCATCTTATTCTTCTTTTTCCTCTTCTTTAGTGTTACATTTTCTTCTTTATATTTCATTTCATTCTTTCCATTTGAAATTGTTGAGACTGTTTAAGC
The DNA here is from genome assembly GCF_030014155.1 of Tachysurus vachellii. Taxonomy (NCBI): domain Eukaryota; kingdom Metazoa; phylum Chordata; class Actinopteri; order Siluriformes; family Bagridae; genus Tachysurus; species Tachysurus vachellii. Next base: position 32,486,447 of record NC_083460.1, read on the forward strand.
CTGTGACAGGGTTGACTAGGTGACTTCGTTTCCTCTGCAACTGTCATTTTCAGCAATTTTATACAAATTATTTACAGATTTTATTCCACACTGAAGAAAGTTTATTTATTCTCTTTAAATGAATGATGTCCCTCTGAGGGAACCATTAAAGTTTCCAGGTCAGAGTTCAACCGAGTTTCACTTTTAGAACAGTCAAAAATAAAATCTTGTTAGGAAGCTAAAATAATTAACAATCCAAAGAACTTCGTTTTAAGTTTAATAATCCTAATTTTAATCCTAATTTTAATAGTGACATTTCTGTATCAATACACCATCACCAATCCTTCAGTTATATTTAGAGCCAGAATCACTTCATATATGATTCAGGCAAGTAGGCAATGACTGCAAAGGATTATAAGAATGAAGTCTGCAAAATATCACAAACGATTATCAGAAAGTCTTTCAGCAACGTTCAAACGTTTCCCGTAATATGTTTTTAATAAAAAGCAATTTGTCAATTATGTCACACATTATAATCATATAAAAAACCTGAATGTCCTAAAGACCATTTTCTTTTCATACATGGAGTTTCTCCATGTCATTCTGTGATTGTGAATGTATAGAAATATATTTATGCTATTAACAACATGCATTTTTAAAATTTAGAGTCTGTGAGCACCATGAAAAAATGAAAACCAACACTGCAAAAAAAAAAAGACGTTTGCTACCATGTCTGAAAGTGAAATTGTGAAGAACGAACCGTGTTCTGGGACTCATCAAAGAAGCGATCCGATTGCATTTTTGGATCAGCTTCAACTGGTGCAGGGGAGGACTTTCCATCATAAAAACGATTTGTTTATCCTGAACTGAGAAAAAAGTTACAAATGCAGAACAAATGTGCAGCAAAATGCTATAGTTATAACAAAAAAAACTGTTAAAGGTCATTTATTATAACTGAAAAAGCATTATGGATTATCTGTATTACACACACACACACACACACACACACACACACACAAATATACACATACTGTACTGTACACACACGTGCACGCGCGACTGGAACAACAATTAATAAGAGTTAAAACTGAAACGCACGAGTGACAGCGGCCATATTAATGATGTTCATGGCTTATCAATAGCATCGAAGTGAAAATGGCAGATCCACAGTACTGTATATCACAGGTTTCAATTTTGTAGTGTATGCACTATCCCTACCAACATAGTGCACTATACCATCTCTGTAGGTAATCTATGTGATATATCAGGGTTTGGACTGATACAGAATATAAGAACCCAAACTAGAAGCAAAAAGAAAAGAAAACAAAACAAGTAAGTTCTCTGTAAATCTATAAGAACAAACAAAATGGCCGGCAGGAGGTTTGTGTTGTTGACATGTTCAGACCTCTTCGGTTTCCTGTAGTTTCCTTCATCAGATCAATGGAGGTTGAGAAGTTCATTATCTCAGATAAATCTATACTCCGCCTTCCCTGTTCACTCGCTCCCTCGCCTTTTAATTGGTTCTCCTCATCAGTCATCGGAGACAGGCCTTTTTTTTACCACACACTCTTCATCCAGCTCCAACGACACAAAGGCTAATTTTACACCTCCCAATTGTTCCATTTAATTACGTTCTGTCTTCCAGGCTCGGATTCGATCGATAACGTCCTTGTGGGAAATGGACAAAGTTCTCCGAACCACCTTAGTAGCTTGGCTAAAAACCACCTTTTGTGTTTTGTATTGATGTTTATGCAGATGTTGTCATTATAAACGTAAGACACATCCCATGCTAATTTAGGCATTATTACTGCGCACTTTCACTAAGAGCTGCGTAATCTCTGAATATTAGCATGTGATGACCCTGAGTTTGTGGTTCTGGAGTGTGTGTGTTTCAAGTTTATTGTCATGTGCATAATAAAGGCAATTCCTTTGATACATCAGAATCAGAATCAGATTTATTGGCCAAGTGTGCTGACACACACAAGGAATTTGGTTCCAGCAGTTTGTGACTCTCAAAGGTACTGACATAAATAACACAATATTATACAAGAAAACAATGCAGACGATGAGATACAAGTCGTGCTGAGGCAGCCATCTGCGGTGCCATCTTGGATACATACCCATGCATCTTGGATGCACACCCATATCTAGACATCTAGGAGATGTTGTATATGCTATAAATTATTGACATATTATGAAAGGTGATGTACATATAGTATAATTAGAGATAAATTTAGATAGCATTATGGTACAATAAGTGAGAATGATAAAGTTAAATGAAAAACTAAAGTGCATTGTACATACAGTTGGTCATACTCTTGGTTGTGTTATCGGTTAAAAGTTGGTGTGTGTGCTAGCTAATAGCATTGCTTAACATGTAGACAGAGAGTAGACAGCTCTTTGTTGAAAATCTTAATTTTTATTAGAGCAACAAAACGACTGACTTATAAATATTAAATATCAGCTATCAATCACCAATCACCTCAACTGTGATTTCAACCAATGAGACTTTTTTGTGACAATTGTGACAAGTTAGCACAGTGATTGTTCTTCTATATCAAGTAAATGACATTTGAATGAATATGTATGTCAGCCATTTAACTCTATTTACAGTATCTGTTCACATAAAAAAATTCTGAGGGCTGCATGTAAACATAACTGATGTGTCATGTAGACCATTTGGGGTTAAAGCACAGCTACCAAGCAATGTAGCATCAGACAAAATCAAAACTCTAAGTGTATTTCACAAACGGGACTTTGACAAATCGACATTGTGTAACGTCTAAAAACAGAACATATTGCTCAGGCCTGGAGCTGAGTGTGGAATGATGGAGCAGCTGAGCGGCACAGGCAGAGTTAATATTAACTGAGAGATAATTAGAAATAAATGACTTCTCCACTGAGGACATCATGCTAGGCCATGCTAGCTGCTCATTTATCATCATCTGTTTAGCAGCACGCACAGACAGGATAAACACCACCGTTTCCCTTCATCTTTCCTTCTCTCCTCGCTCATCTTTGCTCTCATATATCCCACTCCTTTCATTTCCTTTCCGAAGTCTCACTCCATCTCTCTCTTGCACTCCTCACTTCCTGTTAGTGCTCATTTATTTCCTTTGGTTCTCGCGGCACTGCTTTCCACCCTCCATCTTCATCATGGCTTCATCTCTCACTATCTGTGCAGAGGAATTGGAGTATTGGGGCTGTTATCTATGAAGCAGAGATGGACGAGACTTAGCATACACTAGCTAAGGGTAGATAAAGGCAGAATGAAATAAGATAAGAGTAAATGAAACAAACTTCAAAAATTGACTGGAGGTTTGTCTGGATTTCATAAGAGCTTCTTTCTTTCTTTTTTTTTGAATAATCATTTGCAACAAAAACTGAAGTCAACCGTAACAAATCAAGCAATTTTTTACAATGATTAATAATAGATACGTCTGAAGTGAAGTGTTCGCCTGTGTAAGGCTCTCCTTATGCATTTTGTTTGTAGACAGCTGGTAAGTAATTGATTGCAGGTTTCGGACGCTGTGCCAGAGATCTAAACCTTTCCAGCTGAGCTGACTAGTGCCAATAATCTGCTAAAGCCAATGACAGACAGAGACCAAGTGGTGCAGATGAGAAATTGAGGACTGGAGGATTGGTGTAATGGTGGTGGTGTGGCGGGGATTCAGGACACTGCTGGACTCATTTGTATCTCTCATGTCTTCTGGCTGTCTCTGAGAAGCAAGAAAACCGATAAGGCGACACCAATTTATCTTTCTCTGCCTCTGTCCTTGTGCTTGTTAAGTTGACGCGAGACAATTACACAGAGATGAGGGCCACGAAACTTTCAACTCGAAACTATCAAAGACACTGAGACTGTGTCACTGTTCACAGGTAATTGCGATGGTAAATGGAACAGGTTCTAGCAGCTTTCCAGGTTTCAGTGAGGAATCAATTTGGGTCACATTTTCCGGCGCTTCTTAAAACAAGGTCATGATATAGTTGGTTTTTTGGTAATATGTCTTAGTCATGGTGATGAAACAGGATTGTTTTTGTGGTATATTTATCATAGAGTCTAAGTATCAGTATATTCAGAGTGATGGACTAGCCACTGGACTAGAAAGTGGGTTAGATATTGAAATACGGAGGACACTTGGAAACCAGGAAAAAACTGAACAGTGGACTTGCGAAGTGGACTTGGACATGAATTACAAAGACAACTCTGTAGTGGGCACTTTCCACAATGTCCTGGACTAGGATTTCCACAATGTAGATTAATAGTATAGGAAACCCATTTAGAAATGAACTTGAAGGTAGATTCAGAAGTGGACAATGGATTTGCTGTAATTTTGATTTTGTTTTCAGACCAGCATGATCTTTTTATATTATGTAGGACCTCAGCAATTTCAAATTTTACACTATTGTAAATGATTCCAAAAAACTGTTGCCAAAAGAGTCTTTCCCCCATGTTTTTATTCACAAATCTAGAAAGATTGATAATTGCTGAGGTTTTTTTAAACTCTGATATTAACTGACTCTCTGGAAGCTCCACCACTTTCCAATCTGATGTTAATAATGTTTCAGCTTTTACTCGTGACTCAGTTTTCCTCTTTAAAATATATGATGTCCTTACTTTCTGTCAAAATAAACAGAGAAAGTTTTGAGTCAATTATGCTTAAATAAAATGTATCAGTGTGTTATTATTATTGGTTGATGATGAAGAACTCTAAGCCTACCACGTTTTTTTATTCATTTTTACAATATACTTCTATACTACTTGTATAATACAATTACACATCACCATAATGTGGCTTTTTTAGATGATGATTGAAGTATTGATTTTATTGGGATTTAAAATTTCCAAAAGAATAAACATGGGAAGTATATTAATAAAATATCATAGTTTATAATATATTGTGAGGAAATTATGCAAAAAAGTTAGTGTTTTATAAACTAAGTATGGTACAATTATATAGATTTTTTTTTTTGTTTCTGTGAACAAATCAAATAAAATTCTAAATTAGCCTTACATTTAAAAACATTCAAAGGTTTCTCTAGCTGAATGACTGAATTCTCCCTGTTATATTGTTTTTGGGTATGTAAATCTAAAACAAAATACATAAGGTACAATACTGCATACCCCTTCAATAGTAGTATTATCCTGCACTGATATTTACATTTACACTGAATTTTCGCTCTTGAGTTGCATATTTGAAGAGTTCAGATGAGTCGGTGGAAAGCAGGTGAATACAGGTCATTCTAATAAAAAAGAATTGTGCAAAAGTTTTATTAAAAATATTGAAACTCAATATTTTCAGCACTAACGCCCCCACACAGTGCTAGCGTGCAGCGTTCACTGTCACTGCATTGATCTCTAATGTATAGTGTAGGTGGGAATATAAAGCCATGAGTCAGAGCAAAGCACCACTGTACTGTACATGACTAAAGCCACAGGGCTGACTTTACAATGCTCATCTTTGTGTGTGTGTTTGTGTAAGACCTTGGTGTTATTTTGCTCTCTGATGTTTGTGCATATTCAATACAGGAAATATGGAAGAAATGTAACATATTAAAGAAACAGTTTGGTTCGGAGTAAAAAGTAATAAATGATGTGTCTAAAGAGCATCTGAATGAGGAAACATGACGTGTTTTATAATAACCGAATACATCACTGTTACTTTAGTACATGTTATAGCACATAATAAGCTTATTATTAGACCGTTAATTTTACCTTCACTTTTATGGCATTTGGGAGGCGTCTTTATCCAGAGTGATGAATACACCCTGATGCTGGTCCATTAGGTCACAGGTCTCTTGTGAATGTAATATAGTAAGAAAAGTCTATACTGCACTCAACAACATACAACAAGAACTTAAAGCAGGTTTAGGTTCTAGTTTAAGTATTTACGCTATTTCTCCACTATTGGGCATTTGAATGCTTTGGAATGGAGGAGTTGGTGTTGAATCTATAATGAACTCAGATAATGAGACAATTTATGAGTTGCTCATGTGCTCCTGGTTACACAAGTTCAATTGACTGTATATGATTGTAGAAAGGACATTATTTATAATTCACACTCTCTGGTGTTTATAATCATTTAAAATCACACTCTCTTGTGTCACCCAAATGACGATGGAAAAATTTCCTTTTGAATTTCTCAAGGTTTTTTCCTCATACAGTCTAAGGGAGATTTTCCTTGCCACAGTCACCTCAGGCTTGATCATAAGGGATACATAGGGATAAATAAAAATAAATTTACAAATAACAATACAAATATTAATCTTAAACTTTTTGTTCTATGTTTCTCATGTTCTGTAAAGCTGCTTTGAGACAATGTCTATTGTTATAAGTGCTATACAAATAAAAATGAATTGAATTGAATTATTTCAGGAAGAGGTAGGTCTTTAGATGTCGTGTGAAGTCAGCCAATAACTCATCTGTTCAGACATCTTGGAGAAGTTTATTCCACCAGCTAGCTGACAGAACAGAACAGAGAAGAGTCTTGATACATACCTACCTTATACCCTGATAGATGGTGGGACCAGTCGAGCAGTGCTAGAGTATCAGATGCAGCATGGTGCAGTGTGGGGACTGATAAGAGCTTTGAGGTAAGTTAGTGCTGGTCTGTTTTGGGCTTTGTAAGCAAACATCACTGTTTTAAATTTGATGTGGGCAACTACAGGAGGCCAGTGCAAGAAGTGTAACACTGGGTAGTGTGGGAGTATATACTGTAGAAGCAGTTACTTGGTTTTGTCCATACAAATGTTGCCAAGGTTTGATTTTTTTGGCTCAGTTGGTACATCTGAGAATCCTACAGACTGTCAGGTAATATCCCAAAACACCATTAATGCATTATTGCAGTGTTACCTGTTTACTTTATCACATCATAACATTATTACTTTGTTACACTGATTGGATTTTACAGTATTACATTTTTAGATTGTCACAGTGTTAATTTATATTACTTTATACATATTTACGATGATTGTTTTTGTATCTTATTTCGTTGTTACACTGCTATAATACATTGATACATCAATAATTTGTTACATCTTTACAATTCATTACATTGATGCTGTGGTATATGACCATACTTGGTTAATTTTATTTTTGTATATATATTTTTTTTTACATTGTACATATTCTTTCCATTAAAAGCTCTAGTTTGCTGAAATGAATATATCTGATCATCTGTGTGCTAAATGTTCAGTCAAACTATAGATAAAAAAACCATTTAGTGTCACGAGTTAACATTCGCCTGCTCATTTTACTCTACAGATTGGGATAAACATCATTTCTTTATCATTTAGCATTAAGTTATTCATTTCTATGTCACATATATACCGATAACTCAAAGACAACAATGCTTGGACATTACAACAAGAGGACAGATGTACACTATGAAATAGAAGACCCTTGAATCAGGTGGACTAGGAGACTGGGGAACTCAGAGAGAGGGAAAAAAGATTGATTGATATAAAATTGGTTGATATAAAAATTAAGATTCTGTAAAAGAGATTGATGACAACAAGAAGACTGGAAGAGAAAGAGACATAGGGAAAGGAGGAAAAGAATGCAATGAGACAGAAATACAATGGAACAAAATTATGAAATAATAGGTACAATGGAAGATGGAGACTACGGAAACAGAAAACCAAGGAATATGTAGACAAGGAGACTAGGAGAAAGAGGGACAAAAGGCACTAATATAACATAATGGCAAGAAGATGACGACAACAAAGAACACAGTAATACAAAAATGGTTGAAAAGGTAGAGGAGAAGAAAAAGAAAAGAAACCTGGAGATAAGTAAACTAGGTGAAAGTGGAGTGAGGGAACAAGAAAAACATGGAGCCTAGGAAACTCCAAAACTCCAAGTTATTGCTTATTATTTACTTCTTAGTTCCTAGAACCAGTCAGGAGTTTATGAGTTAGTTTCTTGGTACTTGGACCACTTTTAGAAGAAAACTGGATTATTAAGAATTTCTAAAAAATGATAACAACAAATGATAAAAACAATAGATTCACAGAAATCTTCTGGATGTGTAAGGAGATGGATCTGCGAATAAATCTGAATGTAAATATGAGGAGGGCTGCTGGTTCTGACTCCTCTAGTTGAGGGAAGCTGTTCTTCTTGGTTCTGAACTGTATTTATAGAAATGAGTCTAGCACAGGACAGAGGGAATGACAGACAACCTCATGGTGAGGACAGCCTCAGCACTGCATGCATACATTAACCTTCTCCTTTTCAAAGGTACAGCTTTATTGAACTTCAAAATCAATTTCAAATTTTCATCATTACTCCAGCTCGCAAACTCGATATCGAACAGAAGCAACCAATCGAAAGTTCACGCTGATCGAGAAAGCACTAATTTGCATCTCCCTGTTTAACCCTCATAATGAAGTGTTTATTTCTCACCTCCTCTGGTGTGCTAATAATTTTTTTAAGTGTACCACAAATCCATGATTCTGCAAGAGACAAAGTGCATATCATGATATTTATCATTCATAACACAATGCTGGTGAATTCCGGACTGTGATTGGTCAGAAGGTGCAGCTACAAATCACAGGTTTATTTGAATGCACTAATTCGAATATATCTTCATTACAATAGTAGCATATCATACATGGAGACTTGTATAGTTTAAGCTCTATGTAAACAGATTTAAAAAAAAAAAGATGATGTGGTGAAATGTTTGTAAGGAAACATTTATTTAACATATGAAAGGATTCTCCATTATCAGGTAAAGCCGTAACTTTGAAGCTTTCTGACATCTTCAGCACAGAGATGCTTACACTAAAGAAGTGTTTTGTTTTCTTAAAAAAAGTACAGGCTGGTGAGGGAACAACGGTTTACAGTTGTTATTGCATAAGTGAGAACAGGAACTAGTTATATGTACATTACCATATATGTAACTAAAAACATATACAAGCTATATATATTGCTTGTTGGTTAATAAATAAAAACAACAATTGCTGTGTTGCAAGAAAAAAAAACATGGGGGCATGCTGTTACAGAAAAATAATTATCTTCACGGTGGTAACAGTAACACTGCTACATCACACCACCCTGTCACTCAGTATTTTACTGTTAAGCACACTGTGGTTTATTACAGAGAGCAGAAACATGAGCAAATTGCATTAAATATGAGTTATAATTCTAAGTATTAAAATATTGTAAAACTGCAAAGAACTGACAAAGCCTTAAAAAAGACAGAAAGGGGTGTCAGGGTATTAGCATAGCATGTTGAGGTATTAGCATGGTGTGTCAGTGTGTTAGCACGGGTGTTAGAATAGTGTGTAGTTGTTTCAGGGTTGTCTGATAGGCAAGTCATCACATTAACAATTGAAACTTTTATTTCCACAAAGCATTATTTTCAAAAGTATTTACATTTATTCTAATTACAGTTGCCACTGTTCCCTCTGTTGAACTTATTAGTATACCACAATTTATTAAAAGTGCTCTAAATATTCCCAGAGAATGGGATTTGAGACACAGCCTCTCCTTTTACTATCACACTGACCGCTTTCTCCGTCTTGGCCGTAGTGCTTTGATTTATGATCCTGTGTCACAATCATAATCTCTGTCCTTTTTCACTCTGTCTGTCTCCTCGCCATGTCGATGCCCCTATATTCTCACTCACTCACACACACACACACACACACACACACACACACACACTCCTGTCCGATTACACAGAGATTTATCACGGTTATTCTGGCAGCAGGTTCATTACCAACAGAGCCTGTTAGGAAAGAGACAGATGGAACAGAAATGCAGCCATAAAGCTTTATCCACTCCAGGCCAAGGAATAAAAGTTTATTGCTTTGGATGTGCACATCACTAATCTTTACATTCTGTAATATCCCATGTCCGAATCTTGCGTCACAAATGTGTTAACCAGGTTCACGCTGAGAAATCAGCATCAGCAAATCTGCTCACACGCATATTATATTTTATGTTTGAAAATAGTCACACTGTGCTGATTGTATTATCACCTAACCAAAACATGTAGCTAAAAATTCAACACCAAAAGGATGAGAGGCTCACCTGGACAGATATAATGGCAAACACAAGGACAGTGACACAGACTCAGAGAAGGCTCATACAGACCACCTTGACCAGGGAGGCACCGGAAGTGAAATGCCGTTGCGGAAGGATCTGCAATGGCATAAGAGGGCTCAAAATACATCAGAGCAAGTCCACGTGTAGACAAGGACGGATGCATGCACACCGCTCAGACAAACCGTCTGGTGAGACAGAGGAGAACCCTAGGCAGGAAGCACACCATAGTCCTAGGAATCTCTCAGTGCCGGCAACCCCCCAAGACCACACAAGGAGAGCTTCCAACGCCAATCCAGAAAGGGAGGAGTGGTCAAGGTTAGATAAAGATCTGGACAAAGTGATTGGAGCAGTTCAAGTAGGATCAGTGGAAAGGAATCACCTGCAATGTGGCAAAGGAACAGTTTGGGGCAGTGCCAGAGAGAATAAAGCAAGACCAGAAAAGCAGGACAACAGAAGAGAGAAAGATCAAACAACTTAGGAAGGAGATCAAAACCCTGAGGAAGCAGTTCAAACTGGCAAGCACAGGAGAAAAGGAAGAAATAAAGGAGCTGACAGCTAGCCTCTGTGAGCAGCTCATCAGAACAAGAAGAGCTGAGAGATTCAAACAGAGGCAGAAGAAACAGGAAGCATTTGGTCCAAGGGAACCATTCCAACAAGCTGGAGAAGGGTGGATGGGTGCTTTGTGCCCAAAGAACAGGGAGCCACACAGATCAGACAGTTCCAAACTATATCCCTACTTAGTGTGGAGGGAAAGATTTTCTTTGCAGTGCTTGCAAAGATAATGTGTGCTTACATGACCCAGAATGGATATATTAACACCTCTATCCAGAAGGGTGGTGTGCAAAGGTTCTCCGGGTGCTTGGAGCATACAGGAGTTCTCAGCCAACTTATCCAAGAAGCAAAGGAGAAGAAGGGCAGCCTAACAGTTGTCTGGCTTGACTTCACAAATGGATATGGGTCTATTCCCCATAATTTGATTCAAGTTGCTTTGGACTACTACCACATCCCACATAACATCCAGGGTATGATCACCAGTTACCTAAGAGATATCAAGTTGCGATTCCAGTCTGCCAGGTTTACAACAAAGTGGCAGCCAGCGGAGAAGGGGATAGTGACAGGATGCACAAGATGGATCTCTCCCATCTTGTTCATCATGGGAATGAACCTGATCATCTCTGTAGCAAGTACGAAGTCAAGGGGACCAAAGACCGCAACAGGATGTCAACAGCCAGTGATCAGGGCATTCATGGATGATCTTACCGTGATAACGCCAAATCACGTGCATTCCTGGCAGAACTGGACAGCATGGCCACTTGGGCAAAGATGGTCTTCAAGCCCAAGAAATCAAGGAGCTTGGTGATTCAAAAGGGCAAAACAACTGGAAAGTTCAAGCTACTTGTTCAAGGGGAAGTGATCCCAAACATCCAGGGCAACCCAACTAGATGCTTGGGAAAGTGGTATGATGATTCCCTGTCAGATAAGAACAGCATCTCCAGCATCGGAAAACAAGTTGAAGAGTGGCTGTAGAAGATCAAGTCTGGCCTGCCTGGGAAATACAAGTGCTGGATTTACCAACACGGCCTGCTCCCAAGACTCATGTGGCTCCTCACTGTATATGAGGTGCTCCTACCAACAGTTGAAGAAATGGAGAGGAATTTCAACAAGCACCTTAGAAGATGGTTGTGAATACCCCCAAGCTTTACATTCTTGGGAGTTTACATGAGGTTGGGCCAGCTCCAGCTTCCCCTGTCATCGGTGGTGGAGGAGTTTAAAGTCACCAAATGCAGACTGTCCCTGACATATAGGGACTCTCAAGACCAACTTACCAGGGAAGCAGGAATCAGGCCGCAAGTGGGCCACCAGCACAGCAATTAACCAGGCAGAATGTTTGCTTATGACCAAAGACATCATCGGAAACTCTTGTACTGGAAGGCAGGGTCTAAGAACATCACATTTACAGAAGTGGTCAAAGTCCACTCCTAGGGAGAAGAGAACCATGATCCAGGATGAAGTTCAAAACCTTGAGGAAGAAATGAAAAGAGCAAAATCCATCGAGCTTGCAACTCAAGGTGCCTGGACGAGGTGGAACCTCCCCAAGAAGACAATCACATGGAGTGAACTGTGGTGGCTGGAGCCCTTCCGTATATCCTTATTCGTGTGGCCGCTAGTTTTAGTTCCTATAGTGTGTGACAGCTTACCAACCCCAGTCAATTTGCACAGGTGGGGAGGAGGGAGGACCCACTGTGCAGGTTATGTGGCAGGAGAGGAACAATGGCGCACATTCAGTAAGACCATTGCTGAGCACCATTGCCTTTGTGAAAGAAGGCCAAAGACCTGTCGTCCACAGCTAAGCCAAGCAGAACCTTCGGCAGTCAGCCAAGGGATGGGAAATGGAGGTTGACCTAGGGAGGAAACTCCACTTCCCCGAGGCGGTACTGGATACAACTCTAAGGCCCAATATCATCATGTAGTCTCCGAGGGAAGGAAGCTTGATGTTGATGGTGCCATGGGAGGAGGGCTGTGAGGAAACTGCAGAGACGAAAAGAGCCAAATACCAGCAACTTGTTGAAGGCTGCCGGGACAAAGGGTGGACATGTTGGCTGATGACGGTGGGAGTCGGATGTCTTGGATTCCCAGCTCAATCTGTGTGGAATCTATTGACAAAGGTTGGACTGAGAGGCCACTTGAGGAAAGCAGCCGTTCGTAAGCTGGGGGAAGCGGCAGAGAGAGCCTTCTCTTGGCTCTGGCATAAGAGAGAGGACACAAGCTGGAAACTTGGAGGAGAGGGGCAGTGACCTGGCCAGTCACTGCTGACCCAATAACTGGAGGGTGTTGTGGTTAAGGGTCGAAACACCCAGTGAAGTTTGGGGACCACCTGACAACCTCACCTCCAGACCAAGGCTTCATCCATTAGAAATGGATGTATGTTAGCATCGTAGATGTATTATATAACAGCATCATAAATAATCACACATTTACTGTTTGTCTCAGCAATACCATAAACATCAAATTGTGTACAACACATACATTAATTATTGCATCATCCACATCATATAAATGCACAAGATCTGTATCCAGACTTTTGACCACACTGCTTACCTGAGTACTCATGAAGAAAGTGATTTTCACCAAGGATATTTTTCTCTCAGCGACTTTCACTTTCTTATTTTTCTTTCTTTTGTCATGTTTTTAGATAGCAGAGTGACATACAGAGGCTACATGCTAAACTGGTGGTTATATGTATCCATTACCCAGTAGCATCACTGACTTCATAGCTCCAGGCAGCTTTTGAAGATTGTTATTTATTTATTTATTTATTTATTTATTTTGCGTTCTAATGTCAAGAGTTTGAACACAAGATTCTATAATGTTTTTAGGGAATAAAAGAGAACAATGCTTTTTTTGTATCTATTAAAGCATGCTTTTTTTGTATCTATTATTGATACATGAAGGATCCTAAGCTGTGTGGTAAGATATACTAAAAGAAAGGAAAGAAAAAAGACTTTTCACATAAGACAAATGTGAGAGAGTAGGAAGAGGCCAAGGAAAAGAGAAAGATCCAGAGATAGAGAGTGGGTTTTTACAAGCGACTGAATATCTGAAAGAGGACATTCCTCCTGTGATGTCCTTGCTGAGGCCATGAACGCATGACCTGAAACTCTGCGGGAGATAAAGGAGAAAGAGAGAGAGAGAAAGAGAGAGAGAGATAAGGAACAGAGAAAGAGAAGTGTTTATATGTGCAGCAGGTACATAACTGTGAACTGATGGATTCTGTTCTATCTCAGCTGAAAGGCTGTAAACAGTGATTTAGAGCTAAAGGAAAAGAACGAGGAAGAACATTTCTCTCTCTCTCACTTTCTCTCTCTCTCTCTCTCTCTCTCTCTCTCTCTCTCTCTCTTTCTGTCTCTCCATTACTCTCTAATTCTTGATCTCTCTCTCTCTATTTTTTGCTCTAATTCTTACACACTCTTCTCTCTCATTTTACTATATCAAATATTTTTAAAACACATTTATATGGAGCATCCAACAACAACATAGTAATTAACGACCACGGACCCGAGAATATCATCCCAAACTCTCTCTGTCTCAAACCCACACATAACACACAGCTACCTTCAGGGCATGAGTTACATTTGAAACTTGTAAACTGTGTGTGTGTATGTGTGTGTGTTTAGAATTGTGTAAGTGTGCATCAGTGACCTACAGGCTCATTAAGGTCGCTTTGTTAAGAAATCTCTGACCTTTAGATGTCATAATGAAGCCTGACGTGCATCGCAATCATGTTAATGATGTCTAAAGTTAGACAGAGTGAAGAGACAGATGGAGATTGAAGGCCAGGCCTCATGTGGACCGTCACAATGGGGAGAAACGATCAACAGCAAAATGCAGCGGATGTCCGATCTTGTCCACAATGGTTTGATTTGATTTTTTAGGTGTACCTATTATCTGCAAAGAATTCGTGTGTCCTCTAGTTTTAGTTCCAAAGCCACAAAAGCTCCTGAACAAAATCCAGCACACACATCGAACCTTTGCATATAATGGATAACACCAAAAATAAAAAGTAAAAAGAGATATGAGATCTTGACAGTTTGGACATGATGAAAGATCAAAGAAGTGTAGTGTGTAAAGGCAGCTGTGTTAGGAATGTGTGTGTGTGTGTGTGTTTTTGTGTGTTAGAAATGTGTGTTGTTGAGTAAGACCTGCTTCAACACCATCACCGTCTGTCAGATAATCAAAGCTCAAAGAACACTAAAATGTTAAAAGTTCTCTTAGATATGATAGTGTGTACTGACGTGTATGTATGTGTGTGTGTGTGTGTGTGTGTGTGTGTGTGTGTGTGTGTGTGTGTGTGTGTGTGTGTGTGTGTGCGTGTGTGTGTGGGTGTGTGTGTGTGTGTGTGTTGGGTGTGGATAATAGCCTATTATCAAGCTTTCCCAATTCTCCATCATAAAATTTCATGGCTTGAAATCACAATAATCTCACACACCACAGCAACAGCCTCTTTCTGGTATATCAGCTTCCAAATATTCAAATCGATGCTGTCTGATTCCTTGAACCAGGAATCAGTTTTCTTGGCCGAAAGGGGCATTGACTCAGAGGGGTGTGACAGTCTGAACTAATATATTCTCTCAGTCTAGGCATATTTACTACTAGCAAGTGCAAGCAATTAAAAAAAAGTACTAACAATTACAACTGATTGCTAAATGTTAAACATTTAATATCCTCTAAAAACAAATAAATTGTAAAATCACCTCTATACTATTAAACTTATAATCGATACTGGAGTTGCCAAAACAGATAAAAAAAGTAAGTGTGCTGCTGCTCCATCTCTCATTCCCACTCTCTTCTGGACAAGTGCGTACTTTTTAGAGGAATGGTTTCATTTCCTTCTGAACAGATGGAGAGAATGTCAACATTCCTGCTACACTGCTAGAAAGCACATCAACAAGTTTCTTTTCTATTCAAGTGTTTTTATCTGAGAGACAGATCACATGCTATAGTCTGATCTATGTTCTGTGATCTGCGTAGGTGAATCACACACACACACACACACACACACACACACACACACACACACACACACACACACACACACATCTGCCAGGCTGTATGGTGTAATTATAAATCACAGAAAAAGCCTTTGCTAACCTGGCAAGTCCAGAGCTACATTAGAAATTCAGCTCTTTTCCTCTGTTCTCTCACCTGCGTGTCACGGGACAATCAGTATTCCTCTCACTTCCTCTCTCTCTCAATCCTACTCCTCCTCCTTCTCCTCCTCTTCCTCCTCTCTCTGGACTCTGCTGTAAAAAGAAGGACAGAGTGAGAGCAAGGAAAAAAACCTGAGATTGGTTCTGCCTTGTTTACAGCTCTCCTCTGCACGCTATTAAATAGGGAATTCACTTTCAATCTAATCTCCATCTATTACCATACGGGTACAGGCTCTGTTAAATAATACCACACGTTCAGCTGAAGGGAATGCAACACTGTTCCATTACACACACAGACACACACATAGACACACACACAAAACAACAACATGACTTAAACATTCGTTTTAGACGTTTGGACCATACACTGATGCACTAATAACTGTATGAGATACCAATAACATAGGCTTCTGATAGAGAACTATACAGACAGACAGGCAGACACAAAATATTGCTAGACAAGTGGATGGACACAGAGATAGACATATAAACAGACATGCAGATAGACATTAAGACACAGATAGTTAACAGACAGTCAGACAGTAAGACAGACAGATGGATATCAACAGTCAGACAGTAAAATAAGCAGACTGACATATACATTCAGACAACCAAACCAACACACACACACATACTGTACGCACATAGGCAGACAGAAAGACAGACAAAGTCTGGCAGACAAGACAGAAAAAAGACAATCAGTACACAAACACACACAGTCTCTTTCCTCTCTCTCTTACACACACAGACACACACACACAGTCAGAGAGGCAGTCACAGTCATATGAAGACAGATATACAGATAAACTGTGTACTTTGTTTTGTTTCTATTTGTGTATTGTGTATGTGTGTGTGTGTGTGTGTGTGTGTGTGTGTTTCTGCTCCTCTCAGCCAAACCTGGAGAAATAATGAGAATTTACACATTCACAGATTGGTTTTAATTAAGTTAGAAACTCGGTCATGGACTCAGACATGTGGATAGGACAGTGATTGTCTCTGCAGGGTGTGTGAGACTATATGGAGGAAGTGAACAGTTTAGGGAGCACAGCGTATTGGCAAGGTGATTTGAGATGCTGCTCATGTTTTCAATTGAGCGTGTGTTTCTTCAGGAAGGCTGATTACAGCCAAGCTCAGAGTGAGGTGATGGATGAAGGCTGTTACCCTCTCACTTTCCCTCACTTTAATACTTTAACCCTTAAACACTTGAGCACTTTTAACCTTTATTAATATACTGTACTTCCAACTTCCAGCAGTCATACACTCAGTCAGAAACACAGTCACACATGTCATCCAGTACATATACACTTGTCATATTTCACATAAAACTCAATATGTATTTTAGATCTCTTAATAACAAATGATTCAGTTCCTCACAGTGACATGGGGATATTATAATGATCTATTTATTTGCAAAATAATTAGACACAAACAGGCTCAATCCACAATCCCCAAAAATGCACTACACAGGGGTTATAAGTCTATAGATAAATATAGATATAAAAATATATATATATTTATCAATAGACTTATAACCCCTGTGTAGCGCTAAGATGTAGGGCACTGAATCCTAAATTTCTCCTTATTTGAAATATAGTGTACCATTAAGGGGTATTATAAGAGTAATATAATATACTAAGTATTAAATGCATACTGCACTTAATATCATACTGTATTATAGCAATTAATGTCAGATTGATTTCATCTTTAATTCCTGTGGGTCAAATGTTTATACACACCAAGCTGACTGTCTCTTTAAACAGTCTGAAAGAGTCCAGAAATGGATGGCAATTGTCATAATTAGGTGTTAAGTGTGAGTGCAGCTGTGGCTATGTTTAAGAAACTATATTTAGAGCCAATGCATTTTTGCCCACGTTACCGTGAGATAATCCATGCGATTTAGAGACCTCCGGAAAATAATTGTGGTCCTGCACACATCCTCTAACTCCTCAGGAACAATTTCCAAACAACTGAAAGTCCCCAAGCATCTGTTCACACAATTGCATGCTGTATGCAGATGTGAAAAAAACTTAGGAGCAAACAGACACTGAACCATTTAGGAAAGGAGGACAAACAAACTCCTATAGATGAATGAACTTCAGTCAGAAAGGTTCACAACAACATTTTTATCATCATCATCATCATCATCATCATCATCATCAACAACAAACCAAACACTGGTGATGGTGGCATCAGATACCAAATGTGTACATCCCCCATTAACAGACTGCTACATTGTCATGTCCTGAAAGGCTTCTGCACAAGAAAGCCTCTACTCCAATAAAAAGGTTGCAGGTGATCTCCAGACTTTTGGAGCAGTGTTCACAGGTCCAGTGAAGCAACATTAAAAAAAACGAACTGTTAATAATGATCAGTGCTATGTGATGGAGGAAAAATGGTGAGGTTTTTAATCTGAAGAACCACATCCGAGCTGTGAAGCATGGGGTTGTTTTTCTAATGACGTGTCTGATGTTCTTCAGTAAATAAATGGTATCATGAGGAAAAAGAAATACTGGAGTATTTATCTAAAAAAAAAAATGTAAGCAAAATTTCAAGACATCAACCAGAAAGATTTGCTCACAACTTGGACTTTCAAGGACAGGACAGGACAGGACAATGATCCTAAGCAGACTTCTAAAGCTGTAATAAAATGTCTTGAAGACAACATAGTAATGAACAAAGTATTGGAGTGGCCATTACAAATCCCTGACCTGAATCCCACAGTCAAATTGTAGACTGAACTGATAAAGTGTGTCTGAGCAAAGAGACCCACAAACCTGACTGAGTTACCAAGTTTTAACTGGAGGATCGAGCAAAGTACTGTGAAAAGCTTATGGAAATCTATACCAACAGTTTGACTCAAGTTCAAGCAATTTAAAGGCAAAGCCACTAAATACTAAGAAAGTCTGTGTAAACTTCTGACCTACTAAAAATATCTGATATAGAGAATAAGAGCTGAAATAAATCTGTCTCTTAGCTACTACAATTACTAAAACTAATAATAATAACTATAATCATCAACAACATAGTTTGACCTTATTTTGACTTTATTTTAAAGTTATTTATGAAATGTTGTGGACAGCATTAGAGAGAACAGAAGAGACCAGATAAAATGAGTGTGATGCTGAAACAATGGAGAATCTGGACAGATTGTTTTTGTTATCGCTGAACAGCAGAACGTTTGTGATTCAGCTTCAAGTCATATTGAGTAAAGACTTTTTAAGTCAGCTGCACGCTCATTTACAGCATTAATTCAGGATAAGTCTGTGTTCGGCTCTATTTCGGCAGGATTAAATTTTTTTCCTCGTTTATCTGCCTCACTGTCTTCACATCCTTTCCATTTGACATCAGAGTGACTCCATTAACCCAAACGGAGCGAGTGAATTACGCTGTGTATCGATTCAATCCGAGCCTGAAGAACGAGTGCAGGAAAAGGTGCCTAGGGTGCACTTCTCCTAACCGAGCGCCAATTTATCTTTAGTGCAGCGGCAGATCACAAATCCTGCAGCCGTTTGCTTAATACACATACCACACACACACACACACATTTTTTGTCTGCAAAAAATAAATTAGTGAAAGATATAGTTTAAAATGTTTTATAATTTCTATCACACAAATGATAGTCAGGTCATTTTAATAAAACAGAATGTTAACACAATCAGACCCTGAATCTTTATTTATTAATAAAATGCAAATATTAATTAGCCTATAATTTATACCTCTTACAGTATACTGTGCTTACAATATTACATTGCACTACACTGTGTGTGTGTGTGTGTGTGTGTGTGTGTGTGTACCACCCTTAAGTTGATCATTTTTCTACAACAGAATTAAGTGTTTTATTCCACTTATACCACAACAGTTTAGCAACAATAAAAATGTTTATTTATTAACAAACAGAACACGATACTTGTACTTGTACTATTTTATCTTTTGCTGCTTTATCTAATGTGGTGAAACATTACAGTTATGTTAGACTTTAACATTACATTACACTTTTTGTGGAAAAAAATAAGAATTAGTTATTTTTATTTTTTATTTTTATTAATGATTAATAATTGATAACTTTAACTCGATTTTTTCAGTTCTGTAGAAACCACTATAACAACACTCTACAACTAGAACCTTTAACTGTCCAAACAACATATGATGATCATTTTGTCTAAATATGTGATAAATTTGTTAGTAAATAATGCATCTGGTCAATTATATTTAATTTGAAATTACAAGACTGTAAAAAGTTCAGGTCCTGAAACTCCACTTCAGCTCCTCCATGAAGATGTGGAAAAATCTTCTCCTATACAGTAAGGTAAAAAAAATATTTGATCCTCTGCTGATTTTGTATGTTTGCCTACTGACAAAGAAAGGGTCAGTCTATAATTTTAATGGTAGGATTATTTTATCAATGAGAGACAAAATAACAACAAAAAAAAAAGAAAGATGCATTTCAAAGAAGTTATAAATTGATTTGTATTTTAATGAGTGAAATAAGTATTTAAAATAAATTAAATAAATAACTGTCAATCTCACTCGGTTCGGGGCTCCCTTCTCACCTCGTGGAGTTTCAATGATCATGAGAACAGTGAAGAATCAGCCAGAACTACACAGGAGGATCTTGTCAATGATCTCAAGGCAGCTAAGACAATCGTCACCAAGAAAACAATTACACACTACGCCGTGAAGGACTGAAATCCTGCAGAGCCTGCAAGGTCCCTCTGCTCAAGAAACACATGTACAGGCCCGTCTGAAGTTTGCCAATGAACAACTGAATGATTCAGAGGAGAACTGGGTGAAAGTGTTGGTGTCAGATGAGACCAAAATTTAGCTTTTTGGCATCAACTCAACTCGCCATGTTTGGAGGAGGAGGAGTGCTGCCTATGACCCCAGGAACACCATCACCACCGTCAAAAATTGGGGTGGAAACATTATGGTTTGGGGGTGTTTTTCTGTTAAGAGGACAGGAGAACTTCACCGCATCAAAGGGATGATGTACGAAGCCATGTACCATCAGATTTTGTGCGAGAACCTCCTTCCCTCAGCCAGGGCATTGAAAATGGGTCATGGATGGGTATTCCAGCATGACAATGACCCAAAACACACAGCCAAAGCAACAAAGGAGTGGCTCTTCAAACCTTAATCCATAGAAAATCTGTGGAGGGAGCTGAAGGTTCGAGTTCTGTCTTTCACTGTTAAAATAAACCTATATTAAAATTATAGATGGATCATTTCTTTGTCAAACCTACAAAATCAGCAGGGGATCGATTTTTTTTTCCTTCACTGTATATACTACATAACACATATAAAATCAATCATAAACCTGTTGTCTGTGGTTGAGATTTGTTGTCCTTAAGGAACTCAAACAATTGTGAATGTGCTGAACTCTCACTACATGCTGTGGAGTAGAAAAATTCAGGGTTCCGCTGAGATCAATGTTATTTATCTACCTATCTAACAACATTAGGAACGAGAGCCTACATTCCTGCAGCATGCTGTAAGTTCCCTAAAGAGTATAGCTGCGTCCTAAATGCTGATGTTGATGTTGAAGTTTCATTCTAATGAATAACAATGGGCTGAGAACCTTAAGAGAATCTTAAACATACACAGTGTTTAGTCTGTATGAACATAGCCAGTGGCCTTGATTCAGGACCAATCTCAGAGCGACTCTGGAGGAGGTGGGGCTGACCATGTGACCATGTTGCAAGATATGACACATTATTTTGAAGACTGTGATTAGTTTTCCAAAAAAAAAAAGGAGAGCTTTTAAAATATGGTCTGTTATAAGCCTTTGTCTCTGTTAAGATATTTGAGGCTATATCGTGTAGGGACTATGTTTGTGATTGATCACATTAGAGATGTGCTAACATCTGTATGTTACAAATGTAATAGATGTAATGTAATGAAAACATCTCTGGCACCGCACAGAAATGTTAATTGTGTCAAATTATATTATTTCTGCCACTATGGCATTTCAGATCTGATTCATATGCAGTATATGAAATATATGTGCAGTGCTGGAGATGTTAGCTCTAATATGGTTGGTCACAAAAATAATCCCTATAACATTTTATTAACTCACTATCATTATTAAATATTGTATACAATACATTTCTTCTCCTTCTCCATCCTTCGGCCATTTTATCTGATAAAGAAACTCTTAAGCCTCTTAAAAGCAAGGGTTATTCCCATCCTAAAGAAACATGCTCTGGATCCATCTCTCGTTTCTTTCTAAAATTCTTGAATGCATTGTCTATAATCAACTGTCTGTCTATCTCTCATAGAACAACCTCCAAGATCCTAACTAGTCTGGCTTTAAAGCAGCTCATTCCACAGAGACTGCCCTTTTGGATGTCTCTGAGAAACTACATGCTGCTAGATCAGCCAAACTGTCATCCATCCTCATCCTCCTTGATCTTTCAGCAGCGTTTGATAGGGTCAAACACAAGACTCTGATGTCCACCCTCATGAGTCTTGGGATTTGCGGCTCAGTGTGGGAATGGTTTGCTTCCTACCTGGAAGGACGCTCATATCAGGTAACATGGAGGCGAGTGACCTCTGCTCCACACAGACTCTCCACTGGTGCCCCACAGGGCTCAGTACTTGGTCCTCTTCTTTTCTTCCTGCATACTTACTCTCTTGCTGAAGTTATTTCCTCACATGGGTTCTCTTACCACTGCTATGCTGATGATACACAATCTTTCCCACCCTTAGATACCACAGCTTCTCACTGGATCTCCGCATGTCTGGCAGAAATATTGTCATGGATGACGGCTCATCAGTTAAAGCTCAATCCTAGCAAATCTGAATTGCCGATCATCCCAGGTGATTCATCCCCAGGTCATGATCTTGCAATATCCCTGCATAACGATCTGATCTCCCCTTTAGTCACAGCTAGAGCTCGCAACCTTGGGGTAACCATGGACAATAAACTGTCCTTTTCCCCTCATGTTGCTAATGTGACACGCTCATGTCAGGTCCTTCACTACAACATAAGAAGGATTCGGCCATTTTTGTCCGCACAGGCTGCTCAGGTACTTGTTTCATCTCTTGTCATTTCAAGACTGGACTACTGCAATGCACTGCTGGCAGGTCTACCTATGAATGCATTTTGTCCTCTGCAAATGATCCAAAATGCAGCTGCACGGCTTGTTTTCAACCTGCCAAAGTTCTCAAATACCACCCTGCTGCTGTGATTGCTCCACTGGCTTCCGGTAGCTGCATGCATCAGATTCAAAACATTGATACAAAAATGGACCAGCTCCCTCTTACCTCAAAGCCCTTATCACTCCTCGCACTGCACCCCGCACCCTCAGAGCTACCAGCACTGCTCGACTGGTTCCACCATCTCTCAGGGTAAGAGGTATGGCACCGAGGTGGTGGAATGAACTTCCCCTAGGGGTCCAAACAGCTGAGTCATTGGCTATTTTCAAACGACGGTTAAAGACCTACTTATTCACGAAACACTTAAACTAGCACTTCCTCCCTGTTTGTTGTATGTATGTATGTATGTATAAAAAAAATAAAAAATAAATAAATCTTTGAACGGGGTTTTAGACTCATGGTATCTTAAATATGTAGCCTAGTGATCCAGAGTTAATGTATCCAATGACAGAGACTTAAGCACTTTTGTATGTCACTCTGGATAAGGGCGTCTGCCAAATGATGTAAATGTAAATGTAAAAGAGCTATGGGTTAAGATATTTTATGAATAACTTTTATCTGTACTAGGATCTTCTACTCTTTGCACTAAGAATTTTCATGAATACGGGCCCTGGAGAAAAGGACTAATAGATGTGAACACACTCTTTAAATATTCTAAGCATCACATCCAGCATATATTTTTTCTCTTTGTTTATCAGTCCAAATTTCCTCTAAAAACCCTGTGGTTTGTGAAGGTGCATAGACACACACAACCATAAGAGCAACACAGTTTTGTTCACCTGTTATTAGAATTTGATTTTAAAAGAGGAAAGCAATGCTAACAAAGTCAAAACCATGTTTACAAAACAAGTAAAACAACAACATAGAAACCAAAGCATGAATCACACAACAGAGACTTAGCAAATAAGCCAAGAAACATCAGGAAAAACACTGATCAAAGAGAACAACAGAACAGGTGGGTGTAATCAGAAGAAATGTAGGAGGTGACCGAGTCGTGTGATTTGGCTATAGACTGTGAGGTCGATGGAAATAAAGTCCATGGTTGCCATATTAGCTGGTTCTCAATGTGTTCTTTTGCAATCTTGCAGTGAGTATTAACACATATTACTTATGGACAGTGTTGTGCTAATTACTAAGAAATAGTAACTAGTTACAGTTACTAGTTACTTCATTCAAAAAGTAACTCAATTGCTTTGTTGATTACTTACACCAAAAACTTTTTAGTTACTTTTCAAATGAACGTTCTTTAATGTTCCCATTAATGCCCTTTTATGCGTTATGGTCTATACAAACACAAAACTGTTTGTTCATCTGTTCCTGGATAACAGTCCGGTTAAAATCTATTTGCTGTTGTTTGGCTGGAGGGGCTTGACTCACTTCGAGTGTGTCCACCGACACCGGGTTAGATTCTAGCTTCATTGAGGCATGTAGTTTCTACCTTCAGATTGGAGTTGCTGTTTATCGCAGTAGATACGACCAGAACCAGAAAGACACAGTTTACATTTGAATAAAAGATTTTTGTCTTTATGCTCAACTAAAGTTAAATAATGAGCATATTTCCACTTTGAGAAACTCGTCTTGCTCTCGCCTTGACTCGCCATTACTGCCGCACATACTTGAATAAACGGAAACATGCCCACAGTGCGGCGTCTTCGTGTTTACAGTGGTTGGCATCCACCAATCCTACAATGCATCACTGCTTTAAACAGGTTAGGCTGTAGGCTACAACTTCAGCCTAAATTAATTAATTTAAAAAAGTAACGGACAAACGCACTATATGGTAACGGTAACGGAGTTACTTTATTTAAAAAGTAACGTGTTAGAGTATTAGTTACTGTCAAAAGTAACTGCCCAACACTGCTTATGGAGCACTGAAGAGACTAATTTATTGTCTGTTCCCTGGTCCTGAATCACTACTAGAAATGTGCTGGGATGCTCCACGCAGGAAAACCAGGAAACAGGAAGATCTCAGCACATCTAAAGGTCTGCTCACAAAGATGTCCTTCTGTCCTTCCGGGTTCATTCTTCCAATGGTTCATTCTTCATGAAAAGCCTGGTCTTCATGAGAACACACGTCCATTCTCTGCATTTTCAGATTTGAGAAACAGCCATTGTGAGGCTGTAATAAAACCATGGAAGTGGGGGTCACAGCTGAATCCGGCACTGATGTGACAGCAGTTAACAAACAACCCTTAATACTGACTTAGTGAGGAATTAGTGGAGGTCAAATCTGACTAGAACTAGAAAACTGTAAAGATAGAATAAGGAACTCGATAATGTTTTGCCTCAAAATATCAGCTTTACACATGATCAAACGTGAAAAAAAGGGAGCACTATACATATTCTTACACTATATATTCATAGTATGCTGTAAATGAATTATGTATATGTATAAATAACTAGCATAGAAGTGAAATTCAATATTATATTTGAGAATAAGATCAAAGAAGCAATGCAAGAAGCTGAATTTAAGTTAAGATAGATAGATAGATAGATAGATAGATAGATAGATAGATAGATAGATAGATAGATAGATAGATAGATAGATAGATAGATAGATACTGGAGGAAATTCAAGATCCCTGAGTAAATTGAAGCTGAAATAAAATAATTCAAAATAAATGCATAACTAAACCAGAACCTTGCTGTATGCCTTGTTGCACAGTTTTGGATTCTGAAGAAATACCTTTAATGCAAACAAACTGGTGATGTTCTGTCAAATAATATCTAAAGCTAGATGACTGTTTTCAAGTCTGTCTGTTAAAATGTCATGGGGAATAGTGTCATGTCCAACAAAACGAATAGAAACAGATCCAGAGTCCAAGGCAAGCTGTAGGTCAGTGACATGGGGAGTTACAATGGAGTTGGACATGAGTCATGACTGAGATGGAGAAATTTATTTTGAAAAATGTTATATTAAATAAAAACAATGTAGATTTTTGGAGTCCACTCCTTTCTGAATCCAGATGGATATTGTAAATACAACAGCTTTATTGCCTTTGAGATTTTTGTTCTGGAGAAGACAGTATCTTAAATGTGCACCAGAAACTGTCGAGTGTTAAATGAGAAGAATCAAGCATGCAGTGTGTGCAGCGTTTTTGATAAACAGTGTTTTAAACGGCCATTAAGAGCACAGACCGCCTCCGTCTTACACTGTCACTTTGATGCTGTTTGGTAATTATCCTTCTGTTCCAGCCAGTTAAGAGGAGAGCAGAGCCCTCATTTACTTAACGAGTCAGAGCTGAACGCTTCTCATGCTTGTTTATGGCGCAGTGTGAAAGAAAACTGGTAGAAATAGCTGGGAAATTGGGAGGAAATGGAAATATGACACAATGCTTAATTTTAAGATGTTTACAGATGAAGGGAAAGAGCTACAAGTAAAACTGATTTTGTGTGTGTTTGTGTGTGTGTGTGTTTGTGTGCATCATTAAATAGACAAACACAAAAAAGGAAGAAAGAAAGAAAGAAAAAAGAAAGAAAGAAAGAAAGAAAGAAAGAAAGAAAGAAAGAAAGAACGATTCACTCCACCACACTATAGTTCCAGTGGTATGTCACTCTCATGTGGTCACATTACCTCTTTAAAAGTACACACTGTTGAAATATGGAATGACTAAAGAACCTCAAAGCATGTTTAAGCTGGTGTTTATTATTGTTCAGCATGTTTGGTTCAGATGTGAAGTGGGTCACTATGACCTGAACAGACATTAAAGGGTTAAAGTGAACCTGCTCATAATCTCCAGACGTCTCGATTCACTGAAACTCGATCTCTCTTTCTCGCTAAAACAAGCAAAACACTGGGCCATAATTATATTTCCTCTTTTCAGACCAGACACCTTGTTCTAACAGGTGCCTGCTTGTGTGTAAACATACAGTGAACAGTTAAAATCGCTATTAGAATGTAGAAAATCACCGCAATTAGTCGAGAACACAAAAGAAGCCTGAGGCGTCAACCATGTCTGTGTCACTTCAGGGATTAAAGAGTTTTCTTTCAAAATATGGAAGAAAATGTGGAGTGGATAAAAAATACCTCAATTTAGGTGCCAGGCAGGTTTAAAGGGATTAAGCAAAAAGACCTTCAGTTAAAACACTGAATACACACACACACACACACACACACACACACACACACACACACACACACACACACACACACACACACACAGATAATAATGTACTTGTGGGAACCAAATCTTCACAAACACAATAACATACAAAAATGACTTATGAATAGTGTGTGTGTGTAGTGTATGTAGTCTGTAATGTGTGTATGTGTGTGTTGGTAATGTATGTGTAATACTGTATGTGTGTGCGTATTGTGTAATGTGTGTAGTGTATGTGGGTGTGTAATGTGAGTATTGTGTGTATGTGTGTGTGGGTAATGTGTGTGTGTGTGTGTGTGTGTGTGTGTGTGTGTGTGTGTGTGTGTGTGTGTGTGTGTGTGTGTGTGTGTGTGTGTGTGTGTGCATTATTTAAACCCGATTTGTTTTAGAGCATGTAATTCAAAGAGAGAGCAAATAGATCACTGGAGAAGAAACAGGAAAATTGGGAAAAACTGGGAAAATTGCTTGTGCATCTGTTTAGTACGCTGCTCCATTCTGGCATGTCTTATCCTTTTACTTGTTTTCCTCTGTCCAAATCCCTTCTTCTTTTTTTTTACAACCTTCTCTCTACTTTCTGCTTGTTTTAGTTCACTCTGTCTTTTTCACTGACCTCGGTGAAATAAAAACAAAGCAGTTTTAACACTTCCTGTCGTGTGCACTATTTAGCAGTGAAATAATTCAGAATAATCTAATAATTAAAAAAAATGTATTTTGCAATAAAAGTAACAAATAATTTTACATAAATGTTAAATATTTTATAATGATAAAAACGTGTCTGATATGAAACGTAAACTGATGCTGCAGATCAATAAGACACAACATCACAAGTAGTGCACACTCCAGGAGAGTTAATATCTCCTAGGCAGAGTGTGTGTTTTTCTCCTGTGGTGATATGTCTGTGTTGAAAATCGCAGCGAGACGCTGCTCTAAATGGAAATGGATTTTGTAATTGCAGTCTTTTAGGGTGAAACTTTTCATCGACCACTTTTCAAATAACGAATTTTATGCCCTGAATGAGGCGTGAAGTTTCGAAAGTTTTACTTCAGAGACCTTAAAAACAAACTTTTGTTTTCTAAATTGAAGGCTCCGTAAAAAACATAAATGCAGCACCATGACGCAGAACAGCAGATGTAACATCAGCATCATGCTAATTAGCAGTTTTCATCAAAATAATAATTAAAGCACAATAATGTTTGTATTTTTACAAGGTGGTAAACAGACACAAATGTCGTGTTCAAAATCTCATACTTACGCACTATTCTATGCCATTTTGTAGCATTAACAATAAGAAATGCACTTCAAGACCAGGAGGATTCACTTCTGCGACCCAATATCTGAAGTTTGGAATGTTCAATAGCTTTTCCTTATGTATTGGAAAAGGGGCGGAGCTATCAGTGAATCTGGTCAATTATATTTATTGAACCACTAACCAAGTTCAATACTTTAATGTTTTGTGTTGTGCAAAATGTTCTTGTGTAACTGAATAATATTTCAGTATGATATTTGTTTTATCACATTTTATTTTTTTTTAAAGCATTTTATTCAGTCACTCACACTGACAATGAAAGTGACATTGTTGTCTATTATATTTCTCAAAAGTTGATGTTAAATTTTGAAAGAAAGAATGTGAAAACAATGTGTATTATTATTATTATTATTATTATTATTATTATTATTATTATTATTATTATTATTATTCATTCATTCATCT
Organism: Tachysurus vachellii; assembly: GCF_030014155.1. Classification (NCBI taxonomy): domain Eukaryota; kingdom Metazoa; phylum Chordata; class Actinopteri; order Siluriformes; family Bagridae; genus Tachysurus; species Tachysurus vachellii. The sequence goes on from NC_083460.1 coordinate 32,515,150, forward strand.
TCTACCGCTTATCCGAACTACCTCGGGTCACGGGGAGCCTGTGCCTATCTCAGGCGTCATCGGGTATCAAGGCAGGATACACTCTGGACGGAGTGCCAACCCATCGCAGGACACACACACACTCATTCACTCACGCAATCACACATTAGGGACAATTTTCCAGAGATGCCAATCAACCTACCATGCATGTCTTTGGACCGGGGGAGGAAACCAGAGTACCCGGAGGAAACCCCCGAGGCACGGGGAGAACATACAAACTCCACACACACAAGGCGGAGGCGGGAATCGAACCCCCAACCCTGGAGGTGTGAGACGAACGTGCTAACCACTAAGCCACCGTGCCCCCCTTACTATTATTATTATTATTATTATTATTATTATTATTATTATTATTATTATTATTATTATTACAAAACTGTTCAGGTTCTCCTAGAGATATTATATAAATTATACAACAATAATATATAAAATAGATTTTTTTACCGCTATTTATAAAGTAAATGTATTTGCTTGCATGTTTCATTTTAAATGATTGTGTTGTAGTTGTGTCCCATGCCAGTGGAAATTCATTTTGTAGCAATATTCTTATTTATTTATTTATTTATTTATTTATTTATTTATTTATTTATTTATGTATTATTGATTATTTATGCACATATCAAAATAGAAAACTCTCATGATTCAATTTCCTTTATGGTTTTCTTTATATCCCCTGATCCCGAGACAGTGAATCTCATGACATGTTTTTATTTTGTAGATATCTGTGACTAATGTCACTTTCTTCAGTGTTTACAGAATTTAACAGTGAGCAGTTTTCTTTGTTTGAAGGTCTAAATGTCCTGTGTAGGATTATCTCTTCAATAAGAACAAGTGGAAGTTACTGCTTTATTCCTACAAATAATAACCTTTACAAACACTCAACTATCTTTTATCGTATAGTATTTCCAGTACGACATCCTCCAAATACACAAACACATCAATCTGCACTGATAAGTCGAAGGCTGAAGTGCACTTAAATTGGTTTTAGAGGCATTGCTACATGGCTATAAATTTTAGTTTTACACACACACACACACACACACACACACACACACACACACACACACACACACACACAATGTCCTGTTTTTGGTAAAGCACTGAAGGACTTTAGATACATTAATAAATAAAGTAAGAGTACTGGATATGCAATATGAAGCATGTTTTTCAGTATTTGTATTATTATTGCATAATTTTCTCCCTTTCAATGAAATCCTACAGCATGATGAGGTAAAATAAAATAATAATAATAATAATAATAATAAAAAAATAAATAAAAGAAAACCCTGAGAATAAAACATGACTAGCTCTTTTTTTTATCATTATTATTATTATTACCTTTTTTGCAAAAGAAAATACAGAAATACAATAGAAATACAAAAGCAGCAGAAATACAATAACAAACCTTGAATCTGAGCGCTACATTGTGAAAAACGTTATTATTCTGACTGATCTCATTACTTCAAGACAGTATGTTATTCCAGCTTTATAATATTTTGTACTTCAGCTGATTGTCTTGTTCAAGATAGTATAGTATAGTATAGTATATTATAGTATATTATAGTATAGTATAGTATATTATAGTATATTATAGTATATTATAGTATAGTATATTATAGTATAGTATAGTATATTATAGTATAGTATAGTATATTATAGTATATTATAGTATAGTATATTATAGTATAGTATAGTATAGTATAGCATAGTATAGTATAGTGGATAGTGTTGTTATTTCAGCCATTGTTATTATAAATATCTTGCTACTTCAAGAATATATTCCGGTACATCAGCTAAATATCTTGAACTTCAAGACTGTACAGTATGTTCTAAGTATAGCTTAATAGTCAATATAATACAATTTTCCTTACTAAAGCTGAATATCTCTTTACTTCAAGATAGTATTTTGTTATTTCAGCATAAGTAACAAGATATTCTGCTGAAATAACAAAATAATATCTTGAAGTAAAGAGATATTTGAAATAGACTTACTATCATATATTTATAATTTTTTTACTATTTAAACTGTTATTTTTTTACGTAAGGAATAATTCAAAATTATGAATTTTAGGTTTTAAATTCCAGATTTCAAGTTCCAAATAATGAATATCAAACTCCAGTCTAAAGAGTATAAATTTTAAAACCAGAATTTTTTAAAATGCAGAATTCTAAACGCAGAATTCTGAAATTTTTTATTCTAAATTTTAAATTCAAAAACTGGTTTTTGAATTTGAAAGAATGTGAATTCTACATTCTGAGTTTTATATTTCAAATTGGATATTTTGACTAAATTTTGAGTTCCAAATTCAGAAACCTAAATTCAGAATTCTAAATGCTGACTAACTATTTTTAAGATAGAATTTTCTTTTGACTTAATGTTGTTCATTATGCTCTTTTTCATGTTGTCATCATTTCAAATTAGTTAATTGAGTTTTTAGGTTGTAAGGACAAACAATGATATATTAAAATATATAAATTATATTTAATATCTTGACAATGATTCATTAATTGTGACAATGTGTCAACGCTTCAACTGACAGTTCAGGGCTTCTGTACAACTTTAAGTTTTTAATTCAATTAATTTGGCAGTCAGAAAATGTTAGTACTTACTTAGTTAATACCTAATGAACTGAAAACCCACCACTGTAGGGCACTTAAACTTTAGCACCCTTGTGTATACAGCATGTATTTTTCTGCACAGTGATTATGTGTGGATTAAAGCTGCTCTCCGATTTCAGATTACTGTGACAAATGTGAAACACCCTTTTACCCGTGAAACCCAACACACTAACTGGGGTTAATTGGTAAAGGTTACTGTATGAGGACAGGTGCTTGTGTGTGTGTGCGTCTTACCCAGACCTGTAGGGGATTAGTGCCAATCTGTTGAGATTTAACATGAACTGCCAGGGATAAGGAGCTTTCTCAGATTTCTCTTCGCTTCTCATGTAGATCTACTTCACTAACTAAGCTTTGTTTGCTAGTTTTCCTTCTTAAGCATTAAGCATTAATCTGTAGTGTTGTTTATAGATTCAATTTCTTTGTTTTTGTTCTCAAATTCACACTTATATAACATGCAATTCACAATATAACCATCAAGTAAGGAATAATATTGTGTGTATAGTTAGCATGATAAAGCAGAGTTACTGTTAACACCCTAAAGTTTGAAATGATAATAAATTAGAATAAGTGCATTAATATGAACCTGTGACTTTCAGATGAAGTACTGTCAGCACTGCTGCTATAGAAACTTCATCATTACACTTTGGGTATAAACTAAATACATCATAACTAGGTGAATACTGGCATTTGTCTTTAACAAGCTAAATGATAATTGTTCTCAGAGTGTATTGAATTCCTCAAAGAAAAAGAATGATATTGTTAAATTAATTCCCTGATCTGAAGAAATTTCTGTAGATAATTAACTTTAAAACAGGATCTTAATAGAAACAAAAAAAATTGTATTGTGTCTTTATCTGCAGAGATCATAAATGAGAATTAAAGGCTTTTATTATTATTACAGCCTCCATGAGACTTCAAATGTTTAGTTTGTTCCTGTTCTCTTTTACATAATACTGTAGCACCTATAAACAGTCATTACCTCACTCCCCTTTCCCTCTCTCTCTCTCTCTCTCTCTCTCTCTCTCTCTCTCTCTCTCTCTCTCTCTTACACTCTTTTTCAGAAAACCTACCTAAACATTGTTGTAGACCAAGTAAACCCCTTTATGGCAACAGTTTTCCCTAATGGGAATAAATTCTTTCAGCAGGATAATGCACCTGCCATACTGCAAAAATGGATCCGGAACGATTTGAGGAACATGACAAAGCATTCAAAGTATTGACTTGACCTCCAAATTCCCCAGATCTCAATCCAATTGATGCATGAAAGCCCCACCTCACAACTTACAGAACAATAAAGGATCCGCTTCTAACATCTTGCTGCTAGATGCCACACACACACACACACACACACACACCTTCATAGGTCTTGTGAAGTCCATGCCTCTATGATATTATGATATGAGCCAATATTAATTAAGCAGGTGGTTTTAATGTTATGGCTGATTGGTGTATATTGTGTGCCAAAGATGCTAGGAAACCTGCTAACATTAACGTCAGTATTTTATTGTGAAAACCACATACAGTGCCAGCTACCTTCTAGCCTTGCTAGCTAATGATAGCCTAACTGTGTAATTAGAATGAATGGAAATCAGACTTACACAATATAACATAAAACAGTATCATTCACAAACACAGCATATCTAATTATATTTTGTAGGTACTAGCTACATTTGCTAGCATGCTAACAGAACTAAAGTAAACTATTGTGGTGATTTGGTATATTCAAGATTGCAACTGGCTGATTGAAATGTAACTTCTGAACACTAGTTAACCTAAACTAAGCGTCTGTGTTCAGTGTAGAAATATAAGTTCACCCTAAAAGGCTGACAGTGATGCCAGTATTGATGATGCTCTGTGGAGATCTAAAATAATCACTGCTCTTTTATTCAGTGCATTTCTCTGAAAAACTGAAGCGGTCATGCTGCCTGCTGTTCTCTGGCATGTTAGCAAAGAAAATATCGATTAGCATGATGGACAGAAGCAGCTGCTCAACATCAATGACCAAAGAGAACTACAGCCCAGCTCTGTGATAAAGATTTTTAAAAGGCTGATAGCTTACAGGGTTAGCCATGCTTACAGTCTCGTCCTGCTGCTCCTGGCTCTGAGACGTCCTGAGTCATTACTTTTACAAGGTTTATCAGGTGCTAGCATGTTCTACTGATGATATGATATGAAATAGGGTGGGATTGTTGTGAAGCATATCACTACACACACACACACACACACATGCACACATGAAAAAAATTACAAATTACACAGCATAAATGTTGTTATGCTTATATTTATCACACACAAGAATGGAGATAGAGGTGTCTCCTAACTGTATTAAAACAGTTTAAAAAAAAAAGAAGAAAGTAATAATAATAATAATAATAATAATAATAATAATAATAATAATAATAATAATAATAATAATAATTTCTGCCTTCTTATTGCTAGCTTTATGCCCATTCAGCTACTAAAACATATTCTTCCTCTTCTTCTTCTTCTTCTTCTTCTTCTTCTTCTTCTTATTATTATTAAATAACTCATAGCGTTTTTAATATTTAAGTGAAATTGGGTAAGACTATAAATACCAAAACAGAGGTACTACAAAAAAAACATTTTTAAATACATTTTTAGTGTGTACCAAAGATATTAAGTATCTTGTTGCACTGTAAAGTTTTGTTGCACAGCTCTGTCTTTATTCACATTTTCTGTCTAATTCTCCATTTCTCCCTGCTTTCAAGGTTGTGAATTTCTTTTGGATCTGTTTGCGTGCATTATTTATCGCAGTGTTTTCACTCTCTGCCTGTTTTTCAGATTTAGGACTGGGCACTGTTGCTGTGTTTAATAAACTTCCTGTCTACACTTCCATGCTCCAAGTCACAACATTACTGTAGATATAAATACACTTTAATTAAACCTGACATCCTGCATTTAAAACTCATCTTACGGCTTCGTTTCATTTCAGATCCAATGTGCTGGAGCCAAAACTGTGTCTCCATTCCAGCTCCTGTTTACATGATTTTCTGAGGAAATTATTACCACAGCTGTATTTACAAGGCAAATATATTTATACTTAATGAGCATATTAGACATGACAGAATTATTCACATAATCTGCTGAAGTTTGGCCTTTCACATGGAGAAAAGTAAAATGAGCCTATTTTCTGTAAAAATGTTACAAGTTTTTTATTATTCCATAGAGAGAGTGAGAGAATAGCAAAAAAAACTATGTACTGTAAGGCATGGACTGTTTATTTCACCATTATCTCATTTTCCTCCCAGGTTTTTTATATCTATAACTTGCCTTCAAACTGACACTGTGTTATCACTTAAAGTTTTTATCAGTTGTGGGTGTGTCCAATCTATTTTCTTTAAGAAAAATAAACAAGAATGTGTTTTTCTTATCAGCTACAGGTACGTAAATCCACACAAATTCCAGAATAAAATGCAGGATATGAACATTTTTTCCCCAACTAATAAAAACACATTTCTTGTGTAAATCAGTATCAGAATCTGTCACCTTAGTTTTTATTGCTTATTAGCAGACTTGACTAGATAATAAATTTAAATAGTTAATGCTGCAGAGATAAAGTTATATTTTATAACTATTTTATAACTACATATTTGTATAGCTGGATAGCTTATCTTAACTGATGGATGTAGTCTATAGGTCTGTTATTGGAAGGTAATTAATATCAATATCAAAAGTAAAAGTGGATGTTTTTCCTCAGAGGTTGCACACAGTTTCTTTTCTGTGTGTTTAGTGTGCAGACAGATATGAAGTAGTTTTGTAGTTCACACAGTAGTGTTAGCATGGGAGTGGAAGAAAAGTCACTTATTTCTCTCTCTCTCTCTCTCTCTCTCTCTCTCTCTCTCTCTCTCACACACACACACAAACACAAACACATACACACACTGCTAACAAGTAGCACAGCCTGAAGCTTTTCAGTTCATGACGGCTGTTATTTATTATATATATATTTCCACACAAAAGAGAAATGGAAGTCCGTCTATCAACTCCAGACTAGCAGAGGCAACTGTTAGAAGATGGAGCTGACCTTTTATCCAACCGTGGGTGACTCATCTATCTTACGGCCGCTTGTGTGTGTGTGGATAAGAATTACATAGAGTCAGACACGACTCAATCACTTCCTTCACTAATGGTATCTATGAAACTGCCTGACATCTGTATGTGACAATCTCAGGACTCACTGAATGTACCTTCTGAGAAAAAGAAAATTACAAAAAAAAAAATATAGCAATGATATTCCAGGCTATTTGCTAGCTAAATGAACATTGAACTTGGATTATGAGCGAAATCTACCTAATGTATCTCATATATAGCCTTATATGACTTAAGATATAAGGCTATATATGAGATACATTAGGTAGATTTCGCTCATAATCCTAGTAAAGCAGCTAAATAAACACACGTAATTTGCTTCAATAGCATTATCACTCTAGCATTAGCTATTTATTTGACATTATTAACTAGCCCAAGTTTTCAAGCACTAGTTAATAATGTCAAATAAGTAGCTAATGCTAGAGTGATAATGCTATTGAAGCAAATTAAGTGTTTATTATACCTGAACACCTTTGAGATCAGTTAGAACGCTGACTAAATCCCTGCCTAAATTTATCTAGCTAACATTCAGCAAACTATCACATAATTAAAGCATTTGCCAGATCTGTTAACTTTGGCTAAATAGCAACCTGCTAGTGTGTGCATGTGTGCATGTGTGTGTGTGTGTGTGTGTCTACAGTATGTGTGTGTGTGTGTTCACAAAGTAATGAATTCCACATATCATTATGTTGTATTTTAATGGCTATCATAAAGCATATCTAATCACGTAACATCTCATTAGGTATGATTATGATATTAATACGCAGTCAGCATGATTTCATGACAGTATAAGTAGCAATAATGCTGGATGTGTGTGTAAAAGTGTATGTAATATTTGTGTGAAGGGTGTGTAAAAGTGTGTCTGGGTGTGTCAGGTATTAAATCAAGAGCAGCTTGGATCCTTCACGCTCCAAGACCTTTGTGAATGTCGAAGCTTCTGGGAATTGAAGCAGAGCCGGAGATAAGTCAGTCCTCCTTCAGTCCTCACTTTCAAGTGTGTGTGTGTGTGTGTGTGTGTGTGTGTGTGTGCGTGAATGTCCAGCATAGATATTCTTTGGAGATAAACAGAGAACATTTGCTGCTTCACATGAGAAGTTGAGCAGCAGGTTTATGTGGAACAGAACACGATGCATGACAGGGAAGTTTCTGGAAGGCGAGCAGGTTTCAGTTCAGTGAAAAGAGCAAACAATGTGGCAGCAACAAAACTGATAACGACAACAAAATCGCGATTTATACTGCAGCTGTCTATGGAAAAAATATTCACTGAACAAATACTGGGAAAGCTGAACCCAAATTTTAAGATGTTCTGCTTTTAAAGGTGCGATTTAAGTCTAACAAAATGTTTTCTCAGATTTCCATCTCAATGTCTTCTGTATAAAGCATGAAATTATTAGCAACATCCTAATTTATCACTTTATAATTAGATTCAGTATCATAACAGTGATATTATATTGACCAATTTCCATGTTCTCACTAGAAAGTGTTGAGTTATGTATATCACTATATCTATTGTGCATTGTTAGCTCTGATAGTAGTGGAGCTCCAGATTATAAGTTCCTACTGTGTTCATTCACTTCTAATACATTCAAATGCCTTATCATTTCTATGGTAACAAAAAACAAAACAAAATCTGTCTATCTGTTATCCAGAAAGTACTGCAAGTCTAAAGGTAATTAAATACTTCATATTTAGCAGATAGGAAATACTGAAAGTATTTGCACCCCTCTTGAAATTGAGCACATAACGCTAGAACAAGAACATTAAGATTTTAAGCTTAAACACTACACTGTTGCAACAGTTACAACACCTTATTTTACTGTTATTATTATTATTATTATTATTATTATTATTATTATTATTATTATTATTATTATTATTATCTCTAAAACATCTGAAACATTTGCAAATGAATTATTCAAATAATAATTCAACCTTTGTGAAAATAGAGAAGGGTATGAGTGTGATATCATACTCCACATACTTTTCTCCATATAGTGTTTGTGTAGTCAATATCTCTTCCTCTAATTTCTACACAAAGATGGAGAACCTGTGGACCAGTGGATATCAACCTACTGATCGCAATCTACTGGTTGATTGCTGAGGAATTATTAGTAGCCTGCAACCGTCTATGTACTGCCAATAATCACAATACATTCAAAAAATGCAAAGGTACAATATCCACTGTTTGGCCTTCCAATTTGAATACACATTTAATTGCCAATTTTTTGTTGGTGGAGGGGATGGAACCAAGAAATACATTCATTCTGTCCAATTACAGTGATGAAATTAAGTTACCTTTGCAGTTAAGTGTTTGCATCTGCATCACAACAACCTGTTATTATTCTACATAGCTAGCTAATGTTAACATCATAAATGTACCACCAGTGAGTGAACAGAAACAAGGCTGAGCAACAAAAAAGATGAAAATATGAAATTTCCATGGCGACTTGATACACAGTTAAGTCAAGAGGTTTATTTAACGTTTGAGAATAGAGTCTCGAGTGTAAGCACTTTGTAACTGTCTGTTAGCTGTAAAACCTAGCAGTTTCTTCGTAACGTGTTTTTTTTCTGTCTTATTAACTTCAAGCCAGAGAATATAAAAGCTAGTGAGTGAACGACTGTTTATAGATTTTAATTTTGTTAATAAGATGAGAAGAGCAAACAATGAGAAATTAGAAAAAGGGAATTACAGTGAGGGATAATACAGAAATCAGAGTAATAGATGACCTTCATGTGAATAGACAGATTGAGAGATAGAAAGAACTATACAATTCTGAAGCAACTCCAGTTAAAGAAAAGAGAAGTGTTTTGAAGTGAAGTGCTTGATTTTTTTTTCTGCACTTCTCCATGAGTGGCTTCTTGAGACTCAGGCGATGCTGACCAGACTTTAGATTGACTCTTTCATGTTTTATGTCTCGATGGCGTGTGCATATATGGCTGCTTATAGCACATGCTTTATCAGTGCTTCAAGTGCTTTAATGGGAACCATGTGATTAGCATGTGGTGTGTGTGTGCGCGTGTGTTTTCTCGCACATGTTTCTCATGTTCAGATGAACCCTGCATCCTTCAAGTATTCCTTTTGACAGCAATGTGCTTCTTTCAGGAAAATGTAAGGAGCATTCAGCCTGTCCGTGTCTTTACTTATTATTAATATTAATAATCGTCAGTGAAAGGCCAAATCCCAGCATGCCTTGCCTGCATGTTAAAAGTGCATCCATGCAGCTGAGGTGTTTTAGACCCACTTTTCCCCTCTTTCCATTACCATTATCGTGAAGAGCCCTAAAAATTCCAGCCAATTATCCGCTTCACTGCTTTTTTATTTTCATTTCCATTAAAGATGAATTCACATGTGGCTAAGGCGTTATTTGAAACTCTTGACCTAAAACAGTGCGGCTGGATCATTTCTTTAAAGTTAATCTGTGTATGATTGAGTTTCGCTACACCTCATCAACAAAAATAAAAGGGATGTGAGAGAGGGAGGCAGACTGCAGGTATTAAAAAAAACTGTCTATCTGTTATCCAGAAAGTTCAGCAAGTCTAAAAAGATTTAAATACTCCAAATTTAGCAGATAGGAAATGCTGAAAGTATTGGCACCCCTCTTGAAATTAAGCGTATAATGCTAGAACACCAACATGAAGATAGAATTTAAGCTAAGAAACTGCATATATATTATATATTTATTTAATACATTCTATTATTAGAAACTATTATTATTATTATTATTATTATTATTATTATTATTATTATTATTATTATTATTATCTCTAAAACATCTGAAACATTTGCAAATGAGTTATTCAAATAATAGTCAGACTCTTCCTGTAACATCAATATCCCTTTCTCTAATTTCTACACATGATGGAGAACCTGTGGACCAGTGGATATCAACCTACTGATCTCAATCTACTGGTCGATTGCTGAGGAATTATTAGTAGCCTGCAACCGTCTATGTACTGCCAATAATCACAACACATTCAAAAAATGCAAAGGTACAATATCCACTGTTTGGCAAAATTTTAATACCGCTACACATTTAATTGCCAATTTTTTGTAGGTGGCAGGGATGGAACCAAGAAATACATTCATTCTGGCCAATTACAGTAATGAAATTAGGTTACCTTTGCAGTTAACTGTTGCATCACACCAACCTGTTATTATTCTACATAGCTAGCTAATGTTAACATCATCAATGTACCCTCAGTCAGTGAACTCTTTTCAGAAAAACAAGGCTAAACAAAAAAAAAAAGATGAAAATCTGAAATTTCCAGGCTGAGTGGAACATCATTGCTTTTATAGAAGTGAAAGAAAAGATCGTTTGCTGTCTGATATATCACCAGGCTGTACAAAAAGATGTATAAAAAGCCCATTTGGAAGACCATCACTCCATTTACCTTTTCAAATCCAAGGACTCACTCCCTCTAAAACAGATATGAGGAAAAATAATTCAAGAATTAGTTTAAAAGCACTGCAATCACATTTCATAAAAATCACCAAGGAAGCTAACGCTGTTACTGAGAATCTATTCTGTGTTTGCCATCTCAACCACAAGCAGCCCCTTCAGTGACGAGGAGTTTTTAAAATATGCAATGACTATCACCACTTAGATACTATTCACAGACTTAAACCAAAGCAGAAGACCAAAAAACAAACAATGAAATGTGTTTCTTGGTCGAACACTGGTAATGAGAAGAGTGGAATGGTTATCTGAGGATATTTCTGATCAGCTTCTCAAGGGTTTTGAATGCTTTTTCATAAATGTCAATCATCAAGTCTAAGTAGCACACATGTCTGACATCTGAACTACTGCATTAAGCTGCCATTCGCAACCTATATTAAACTCTAAATAACATGGCACTGACTGCATTTCTAAAGTAAAGTAAAACTGCATTACACTTGCCAGGATTTTTGTTTATGGAAGTATTTTCTGCCTTTCCAATTTAAATCCTTCATCATTCTGTTCCAATAAACTATACAGTTTGGGGCGGAGACAATATCTTGTTGAAATAAAGAATGAATCATTTGATTAACATTAATTACTCCACGGGGAAACACAGTTACCCAACTGAATTATTAAATAAATCAGAAACAGAAGGAGTGTTCAGCACATTTGTTTAAGCTGTATAAGGCAAGGTAAGGTAAAATGCATCGTCACTTTCATATACAAACACTCGCCATACTCCAGTCCCCAGTGGGGACTGGAGTACTCCAGTCCCCAACAATGACTGACAGGTTTTTGTGTAAGGCATCAGCAATGCAAATGCGAAGTGAATTGCGATTCAATTAGAATTCTGGCCGTCTCTATACAAAACACAGAGGAAGTGAGGTAGTAGACGGAGTACTGTACTTGCTATTCCTAGTTTGAGTCATAACTTGAAAGAAATGGGAAATGCAGCAGCAAATAGACTGAAATTTGGCAGACATTAATTCACAATTTGTTTTTTTGTTTGAATTATGACACAATTTATGGGTGCACAAATAAAAAAAGCAAGTATGGTTACAAATTAAAATAGTCTTTAAAATCAGAATCAGAATCAGCTTTATTCTCCAGGTGTGCACACACAAGGAATTGGTTGTGGTTACAGGAGCTCTACTAAACAAAAATATAAATAATTAACAAAGGTGCAGTTGAGATCTTTACAGATGTGACTAATAAGTACTGTATATTACAATTGTTTATACTGTACATTTTATAAGGATAGTATAACAATTTTGGAAATACATTCAAATGTATTTCTTTTGGCAACATTAATGTGGCAAATCTGTTCTTTTCGTCTTGTTTAAATTGTTTATTTTTTTGTCCTCCATTATGGTCTTGTGCTTGAAAAGTGTGAAGACCACTGCTTTTGAGGATCTACCTCCATGCAACATTCCCCTTTACATTTATGGGTGTGCACAAGGACGAATGCAAAGTTTTGTTAGCTTTACCAGTTCACTGTTGAGTAAGAAGGATATTTGAAATCATCTTGTTGAAATCATAACAAACAGTCATGATATGACCACTTGGCAGTGAGAATCAGGTTTTTGGGTTAAACTATTCCATTATTTAGGATAAGTAATTATAATAAACCAGAAAAACAGATCAAATCTCAAATCATCACTAATCCACATCCACACTGGAGGTAAAGCGGAAACCATGGTTTTGGTACTTGATCCTGATATTGATACAGAATGAATAACTTTCTGAGTATCAGTCAGTCTGGGACATCACCGAACGTTTTATTTAGCTCTGTTTATGTTGGCTGCTGCAGTGTTCTGCTAGCAATGAACTCCTCATGCTTAATGTTTAAACAGTGTGTTTCATAAAGAGAGTGAGGATGGCTGACCTGCAGTATCAGTGAACATCAGCATTAAAAAACAGCACAGGGTGTGAATTTCACAGCTCGTTTTTAGCAGTTTTGGATTTCCAGAAACCGTGTTCAAGGTAATGCTGTATCTTTAACTAGGGTTGAAAGGTTTCAGCATAATTTCCAGCCCAACTACAGCTCGGGAAACACAGAAAACAGGCATACCTGAAACTAGCCCCAAATATGTGGCATTGGAAAACACAGATGTTTCTTCTCAGCCTTTGAATGGGAAACAAGTGAGCAAAACTCAGAGGGTAGAGAGTGAGGAAAATGGTGTGTGAGTGTCAGTGTATCTCAGCGCAGAACTGCAGTCTCTCTCTCTCTCTCTCTCTCTCTCTCTCTCTCTCTTTCTCTCTCCCTCTAATGTACCAACTCAATAAAACATTGGCCTTACTAGTATAATATTCTCCTTATTGTATTGTATCTCTTTTTCAGACAACAGTCTGTTTTATTTGATGAATTCAAGTCTGAAATTTCACTCCTCTCTCATTGTGCTCTCCAAGGCTCACTTCTTGGCCCACTGTTGTTTATATCATGCATTCTCTCTAATGGCAGTACCATCAGACATGATCTGAAGTTTCATTGTCATGCTAATGATGCACAAATTTGCATCCATACTCACCTGTCACATAAACATCATACAATTTGCTAGCCTTCTCCTTCCATACTCACAAATGCATATTATGAGCTCTTCAGACACTCACCTGCTCACTGTCCCACCCTCCGAACAACAGGAGAAAGGGCTTTCAGTGTCGCTGTCTCAGAGCTGTGGAACAATTTTCCTCTCTATCTGCATGCTCCGTCACAGCCTTTCCCTGATTTAAAATAGACCTTAAAGCCCATCATTTCCACACTGCTTTTCCACCTACCCGGTCACATTCAGTGTGCACCTTTTATTGTGCACACTACATTTTAGTTTGCTATCTGTTATGAGAAAAATCATGTGTATTTAATATTTGTTTATATTTAGTATTCATTTATAATTTTTAATATTTTGTTATTTTTTCAATTGTTTTCTCTTTTACTGTTTTCTACTGTACTTTACTTATAAGTGACCGTTCTATCCTACTGATCCCCGATACCTGTATCTCTATCTATGAATTCTTGATAAATTAGAAAACATTTTGCTTGTTGTCCCACTTTCAGGTTTAAGTTAGCTTTTTAACCTAACTGAATCAGTATTACTCTGTTCATCTGCTTTCGCACCATGAAGTTTTTACTCCTACTTTTTTTTAGCCAGAGGACAAAAACCAGACATGTTTCCTGACCCTCCCTCTCCATTTGCCTCTTACCTCCTTAACCAGTGCTTCTTAAACTTCCAGACCTCCTCATAAAACCTGAGAAGCAGAGGAATGAGCTCGAACACACGGCCTTTCTCCATCAGCGACTTTTATTATCACTGCTTGTGAGAGAACACACACACACACACACACACACACACACACACACACACTGTAACCCACTCAGTTCAGGAGGATTTAGTGTAGCGTATTTGAATAGAGCCATATAACTTCTACTTACATCCCATAATTCACTTTAATGTCAGATGGAGTGGTCCAGCTCAAAATAACCTGTTTTACATTTTTACCAAAAAGTGCAGTGATGTAATGAATTATTTCTTATTTAAAGATTTATGCACTGGGCTATTTTGCTTTTATTTATTTGTGTATTTGTTTGTTTGCCTATTGTGGCATAGTCAAATAAATATCAGATTTGAAAAAAAGGAAATGTTATTTAACAAAACGTTTCAAGCAGCATGTTCAGTTCATTTAATAATAATAATAATAATAATAATATTAATAATAATAACAATAATAACAATGGGGGCACAGTGGCTTAGTGGTTAGCACGTTCGCCTCACACCTCCAGGGTTGGGGGTTCGATTCCCACCTCCACCTTGTGTGTGTGGAGTTTGCATGTTCTCCCCGTGCCTGGGGGTTTCCTCCAGGTACTCCGGTTTCCTCCCCCGGTCCAAAGACATGCATGGTAGGTTGATTGGCATCTCTGGAAAATTGTCCATAGTGTGTGATTGCGTGAGTGAATGAGTGTGTGTGCGCCCTGTGATGGGTTGGCACTCTGTCCAGGGTGTATCCTGCCTTGATGCCCGATGACGCCTGAGATAGGCACAGGCTCCCCGTGACCCGAGGTAGTTCGGATAAGCGGTAGAAAATGAATGAATGAATAATAATAATAAGAAGAAGAAGAAGAAGAAGAAGAAGATGAAGAAAAAGAAGAAGGAAAAGAAGTAGTTGTGTATTTATTTATTTATTTATTTATTTATTTATTTTTTTAACATATATTTTAAATATTAAGAATGACCAGTATTTCTCACAGTATGGAAAATTGGCTCTGTTTTTCTCATATCTGGTTTTATTTCTAATAACTGAGATGTAGATCAGATATTAGATATTTTAAAGTCATATTCTATGCCAGATGTCCCACTGGGAATGAAATATTGCTAAGTAGTGTGCACTACAGCAGGGTTAAACGTCCAGATCTGCTCATAATTTTTTTTTTTTAAAGGCCAGAGTAAAGGAATGAGCTCTACAACACACCTTTTCTGCATCACAGGTTTTTATTATCAATGTCTGAGAGCACATACACACACGCACACACACACACACACACACACACACACACCATCCGCCAGCTATTATTTCATTTTTACTCAAACTCCTGCCAGGTCTGGGAGCTGAAACACATAAACAGGGTAATAGAATGCCTCCTGACGCACTGTAACTCATTTTAAATGTTACTGAAGTCAAAAACACTCAAAATGTGATGTTTAAAACATCTATTCCTCTAGAATTTGAAAACTCTGATTATATACATCAGTATTAAGGTCAGATTCAGGGCTGGGGTTTTATAGGTTCTTTCATGTGAAGCACTCTGGTCTAGGTTTCCCTCTAGAACATGTACAGTAGAGCTCAGAGAAATTGTACAAGCTACTGAAACAGGTCATTTTTTTTAATCTTCCTAAAGAACTTGGAGCTTTATTAGCTAATGACAGGATTCTATATAGAACCAATATAGCTACTCTTACAGAGACAGGGATTCTAACGTAACACTTTATAAACATATAGCAAATATTAGTTCTGAACAAAGTTGTGATTGTTAAAGTATGACTTTGATTCATATTCATGAATATATGTTGACCCTCTGTGTTTGCTTCAGTGTTTAACATCACCTAAAACCAATATTAGCTCAGGCACTTTACCTAGTTTAGATAAATGATGTGTGGTTTCTGGTCTCTTCATGGCTGCAAGTGATTGGCTGGTGCTATTTAATGACGTCATCTTGTTATTCCTCAACAGAGCATTCAACAGCTGAGGAAAAACAGCCATGTCAGTCGTCCTCTTTGCTGGAATGGATTCTGCAGTGACTGAAAAGAGCCAATGAATGAAAGAAAATGGCTGTGTTCCAATAACACTTCCTCTCACTCTCCCATGAGCAAGTCCCCTTGGTTTCTCTTTCCAGGTTATTCCATTACTTTATGAAGTTTAGTGTGTTAGATTGATGTTAAGGGCTTTTTACATACCCAGTGACTTTTAAGAAATACTTTTTAATACTCACAGTTTCCTGATGTGCTGTGAGTGTGGTGCTGTTATAAATGCTTTTGTTTCAATGCTTTTGTTTCAATGCTTTTGTTTCAGTATTACAATCGTATACTGCATTATACCCTACACTATACACCCATAACCACCCTGTATACACCATTATACACTACTGTCACACACTACAGACCATACACTATACACTGCATTATACAATACTGTATACATCACATACTGCACTCTATGCTGTAAACCATAGTATGCATCACATATTGCACTCCATACACTATACAATACAGTATTCATCACATGCTGCACACATATCACACGTCACCTTTATTCTATACACAACAGTATACACCATGCACTGCACGCCATACACTATACCTTATACTATACACTACATACTGCCTGCTAAACATGCTCCGGTGCAGTGTCCATACTTTAAGGGACATTCACTGAGTGAATTTAAAGGCCATGGCACTAAAACCCTCTGCTTAATGTAACACACTTTAGCACAAAGTTTAATGGGCTTTTCTTCCGAATGTCTGATGACAGAAGTTCTTTATCTCATGGTCAGTGAGGGAAATTAAACACAGCTGATCAATACGGTGTTGGGCTGAATACGCGTAAATTACTCTCTAATACTTTATATGTCAAAGCCTTTAGAGATTTAGAAGCCTTGGTAAAGGTATGTGTGCGCATAAAGCTGTGTGTGTGTGGCTATAATGAATCGAGGGACGGTGTAATTGTCTCTGGGATCTTCATCAAATATGGATAGAGCTGAGGAGCAAAATGTTCATTACACACACACACACACACCATCGATCTGGTCAGAACCACGACATTAAATCAATCTGCAACAGTTCCTAATAAAGCTGTGGTTCGCTCCTCCTTCACTGCATCTCTCTAAACCACACCACCTCCATGTCTCTCTGTCTCTCTCTATGTGAGTTACTGTCTCTGTTTCTTTCTCTCTCTGCCACTCAGTCTCTCTGTCTGTCTCACACTATTTCTATTTCTCTCTCACACTCTTTTTTATCTCTCTTTTTTCTATCTCTTTCTATCTATCTCACTATCTGTCTTGCTCTCTCTCTCTCTCTCTCTCTCTCTCTCTCTCTCTCACAGTCTCTCATTATACATCTCTTCACTGCTGTCTTCTTCTTTCTCTTGTGGGTGTGCAGCGGGTGGGGTGGTATGGGTTGGGTGGGGTGGTATAATTACTCATAATGCACTATGACAGTGTAGTTCATGGTATGTCATTAAGTCATCTTTAATTAACGGGCCTTCCCATAATTCCTCATTAGTGGTGTGAAGCTCATCACTGCTGTTCTCTGACTGGACGTTAAATTCACTTTGCTCTCATATCAATATGTTGATTTATGATTTTTTTCACTAACGTCACTGACCTTCACATGATCCGGAACTGAAAGGAACCAAGTATGCTGGATTTCCTCTGAAGAAATGAGATGTGAGGCATCAAAGGACGAGTGACGATCTTTGATCAACTTTTTCTCTCATCTTTCTATAAATAATTTACTAGTTGGAGTCACAGTGTGGAGGAAAAAGCAGCACATACACTATCTCACTGATGTTTGCTTTATTTTATACTTAATAATAATAATAATAATAATAATAATAATAATAATAATAATAATAATAATAATAATAATATTCATCGTTGAAATGATAATTTAGCTTAGTTTTAAATATTTAAGTTTCACTCCTTCCAGGTGCAGATTGAATAAATAAACTGAGGTCAAATCTTAACAAACCAACAAACAAGCAAACAAATATAACCCTTATTTATACAGTAGGTGGAGCTAAACATTAGCTTAGTTCGAGAAAGCCTAGCTTTTGACTAGCTTTTGTTACCGGATAAACTGATAGTGAAAAGTTTAGATCCATTAAAAAATAATAATCATGTAAGTCGTTTAAATGTTAGCTTACTATCTCAATTATAGATTACATAATACTTGTTATATATGTTACGTGTTTGTTTGAAACAGAACTGAAATAATCTAAAAAACAAAAATGATGTCACTGCAAAAAAAAAACTGGACTGCATCAAAAAAATCGAAACTAATTTGTCCTTTTTATTACAAATCAATTATCATTTAAGGCTCTTAATAGATTATCAATAGCCAGTTACTGCCTGTGTGTGTGTGTGTGTGTGTGTGTGTGTGTGTGTGTGTGTGTGTGTGTGTGTGCATTAATATTGAATGTGCTTTGGGAATCGCACACACTGTACATTGTAGCAATGTGTAAAGAGTTCCATCATGCTGGAGGCATTTTTTATATTTTAACCCAAATGTAAGTGTGTGTGTCTGTGTGTAAGGAAGATTTCCATATCTTCAGCCTAAACGGATGGTTGGCTTTGAGCCTGCAGCAGGAGGAATGGAGTGGAGTGTTCAGAGACGGTGTTCAGTCTAAGCGGCGCGCCGGGATTAAACAAGCGACGGATAAAAAATGTGTGTGTGTGTGTGTGTGTGTGTGTGTGTGTGTGTGTGTGTGTGTGTGTGCATGTGTGCGTGCGTGTTTCTTTCTAACAGTGCTGATGGATTGGAATTAAACAGTGTGATGTTTGAAATAAAGCAGAAAGTGAACAGGGAGAAAAAAAATGAAGGAGGAAAATGATGAACTGGAGGAGAATCTGGCAGAAGATGAAGGATGAGCTGTGGACTGAGCATTTGTGCAGATTTTTTTTTTTTGGACTTTTGATGTATATCGATTTTACGTATTTATCATTTAGTCACTGACGTGGCAGCAAAAGAACTGAGTAAAGAAAAATAGATTCACAATTGCATGTAGAAACTGTCTTCCTAGCTACATGGGTGGATTTTCAGCTTCATGCTGAATGTTCAGCTTCATCATAAAGTGATAATTATGTGCTACATTATTGACATGCGCATCCAAAGCTGGAACTTCTAGCTACATCCCAGGCTGCCTTAGTAACATAATTTCTATATTAATTACTTGCAATATTACGACTTCCAATTATTAGCTAAACTATTAGCTAAATCAGTAGCAACAATATTACCTTAATTACTAGCTAAATGACTCTTATAACTAAACAAATTATTACCATATTAGCTAACTTCCTAACTTACTTAACCACATTATTAATAGCATTACTAACTTAGTTCCTAGCAAAACTACTAGCTAAGGGTTTATTACAAACTAAATTACTACTTTATAGCTAGCTATTAGCTAAACTACTAGCAACACATTTACCATAAATTACTAGTTAAATTCCTAGCTTAATTTTAGCTAAAACATAATTTTAATTGAAATGAAACGCTAACATGACAACAATGTTATATTAGAGAGTATATATATATATATATATATATATATATATATATATATATATATATATATATATATATATATATATTGAGAAGAAACTGAAGAAAACATTTAAAATTCTTAATTATTTTTCATTATAATTGAATATTTAATCAGCTTACTCATAAAATGTAAGAAGACACAGCTTTGTCAAGTTTAACTAGCAACAGCTAAGTTGAACATGAGGTTTAGCAATCATCTGTAGCAATCACTTTGTTCTTGTAAAATTCTGTTGTGAGGACTACTGAACAGAAGGTCATGAGTTCGAATCCCAGGTCCACCAAATTGCCACTGCTGGGCCCCTGAGTAAGGCCCTTAACCCTCAATTGCTCAGTTGTATAAATTGCAATAAAGGTGTAATTCACTCTGGATAAGGGTTAGCTCAGCTGTTCATTTACATAATTTGAAAAATAGTGCATGCTTTTTGTGAAATTAATTATTATTATTATTATTATTATTATTATTATTATTATAGTTTTGTGTTTTCAATTTTGTGCTAAGACTAAAGTTAGAAAGAAAACTATCTAAATCTAAAATGTTTGGAGTAAGAGAAGTCACATGATTAAATGGTGTGTCCTGATTGGTCAGATGAAACAATACAGACACTAGATGGCGATCCTGACCAGAGTTTTACTCATACAAAGCTCTTTGCATTAAAAAAAAATCTTTTTTTTAAAATAAATCTTCAAATGAAATCAAATGTATATTTTACATTCATAATACGAGGGTAAACCCCTATTTTTACACCTTTTCTTTTAGCAACTGAACTTTTATCTAACTTTAGTACACTTGTATACAAGTGAATATTAAACATTTATTGGTTGTAATATAAAATGTCCTTTTCTTATATTTAAACTGACATTTTGTAGAAATTTTGTAGAAACATTGTGTAGAAATTTTGAACATTTAAAAGAGTGCCACAAATATATTATTTATTAAATATAGTTAAATGTTTAAAAAAGGTGGGATTTGGAGATTAAATAAATAAATGAATAAATAAATAAATACATACATATACTACTCTTACTCTATATAGAGATGTGGAAGCCTAGTTGTTGGGCTACCAGTCGGAAGGTTGTGAGTTTGATTCCTATGCCACCAAGCTGCCATTGCTGGGCCCCTGAGCAAGGCCCTTAACCCTCAAATGCTCAGTTGTCTAATAAAAATGAAATAAAATGTAAGTTGCTCTGGTTATGGGTGTCTGCTAAATGCTGTAAATGTACTCTCTCTATTACATTAAAGTGTTTCTGAATTTTTGGATAATCAAATACTGATTTACTCTAATAATATTCACCTGTGTGTGTACGTGTTTTGATTATTATTGTTATCTCAGTAGTGACTCACTGAAAAGTCACAGAACTGGTTTTACTAAAACACACACACACACACACACACACACACACACAAACACAAACACTCTGTATGACTGATGTCTGAATAGTCAGTAAAGACAAGCAAGAAAAACAGAAATGGTCACAGTATGAGATGTAGAGCAGAGACAAATCAAAAACGTGTAAATATGAAGAAGATGAAGAAGAAGAAGACGAAGAAGAAGCTGAGCTTCAAACTTCTCAGTTATTTCTCTAATAATCTAGTTGCAGTATGAGCTAAGATGTGCAGTGTGTGAAGTTTACACATACACTGGAGCTATGAAGAAAAGAAAGAAAGAAGATCATAAGACAATAACAGTAGAAAGAAGAGAAAATGATTGAAAGAAAGAAAGAAAGAAAGAAAGAAAGAAAGAAAGAAAGAAAGAAAGAAAGAAAGAAAGAATAAGAAATGAGACAAAATAAGAAAAAAGACAAAAGAAGATAAAGAGAAAAATAACGGACAATGATAACAACAAAAAGGAGAGAAAGAAGAAAAATCGAGTGTGTGTTGATTAGTGCAACGTGTTTAATGTGACAGTGAGTAATTTTGTAAGGTTTTCCATGTAACTCAGCCAAAGTGCGGAGTTCGTTTCTATGGTAATGTCACTGACTCCAGTCAACATCAGTACATAATAAAACACAAGCATTCATGTTTCTTTTCTTTTTGGAATTCTTCTGTGATGTGTTTAAGTGCACCGAGTGGAGACTTTCTGCTGGACATGTAACAACTCGTCCTGTCCTTCAGAGACAGAGGAGTGATAAACGTCTTGGGTTTAATCTCTGAGACATACAAAGAAACAATACATCATTCACACACACCACACACACACGCACGTATATGTCTGATTGACAGTTTTTAATTTACCTGCTCGCTGACACACGTTCTGCAACTGCTGGAATTTTACTTACACATATGTTTATTTATGTCTGATATTTTACATAAAAATATATTTTTATTTCCAAATTCATACTTAATTTCTCTAAAACTGAGATGTAAATCTAACTCAGAAAACCCACAACAGACAAAAACTGTGAAAAAAATGTTCAGTTAGAGTTAAGAAGAGTTATTCTTTTTCTTTTTTTCTTTTTTATTCATCCATCCAAGTTTTAATGTATTTTACAGTCTTCATGTGGCGCTGAATCAGACCTACCTCGTCAATTTAATGTACACAAAATATATATAATATTTAATATGTATCAGCACACATGTGAAAGTAATGTTTATGAATTACAAGTCCAAGAGTCAGGAGAACAATAGGGAGTCTAAATCAGAACCTGATGAATCACCAAATGTGCATCAGAAATTGTGTACTGTGACAGTATATGATTCAGAACCTATTGCATGTAATTCAGCACCTAATGCATACTATACAGTACTTACTGCAGACTATTTAGTAAATAGTGTATACTATACAGTACCTACTGCAAATGATTGAGTACCTACTGCATTTGACTCACTAAATACTGCCTAAAATACAATACTTACTGCAAATGATTCAGTACATACTGTGTATGACTCACTACATATTGCACATAATTCAGTACCTACTGCAATTTATTCAGTACCTATTGCATATGAGTCAAGTACCTTCTGGATACCATTCAGTACCTATTGCATATGTTTCAGTCCTACTGCATATGACTCACTACATTCTTCATATAATATAGTATCTACTGTAAATGATTCAGTACCTACTGCATACCATTGAGTACCTATTGCATATGATTCAGTACCTACTGCATATGACTCACCACATACTACATATAATATAGTGCCTTCTGCAAATGATTCAGTACCCACTGTATAGCATAGAGTACCTATCAAATATGGTTCAGTACCTACTACATATGACTCACTACATGCTACATAAAATACAGTACCTACCGCAAATGATTCAGTACCTACTGCATATGATTCATTACCTATTGCATACTACATGCTATGTAATTATGTACTGCATACTGTTCAGTATCTCTTGCTGAGCTGTTGATACAGTGTGCACTGTTTAATGTATATGTGTAGTATGAATACAATCCAGACTTACAACACCATGTTGGCTCTGTCATGTGACCTATGAAGTCAGATTAGCCTGAGCTACACAAGCTTCTCCTGAGATATCAATGATCCTGACCCCTTCTTCTCTCCAGAGCTGCATGATGCATCCTGATGCCCTACTTCTGGTTGGAGTCTCATCACTAGGAATCCGTTTTCTCCTGTCTTCACACTGACAGCCTGGGGGATTCATGAGATTACTGGGGATGGTACCACTTAGAGACCATGATGATGGCTTTGGACTGCAATTGTCATGAATTCCCCATAAGTGAACAGTTGATAACTTCAACAAAATGCAAAAATAGAATGAATTTCCTGGTTACATAATTACACTTTTGGGCCATATAGTACACAGAAGGGAAATGATTTCTAATCGTTCTATCTGGTGTCACCCAGATAAGGATGGCTTTCTATCACCTCTGGCATGTGTGAATGTGCCCTCTGATGGGTTGACACTCCAGGTAGGGTATGCGCTAGAGAAAACAGATGGAGTAGATAGATTGTTTTCTCACACATTTAATCACTGGCTTGTTATCATTACATAACATTTATTGGCTTTTATGATAACCTTTGGAGATAAAGGATGATGTTAAGTGAAGTTCAGTCAGAAGGAGGTACTGTAAGTTCAGGAACACACAGGAACTGAGTTTAATTTTGACAATTGGGAAAAAAGACAAAGAACAAATGATCTGCTGTTGGAGGAACAAAGGCAGGATGTGTGCAGCAGCAGGTGAAAGTTTTCCGAGGTTTAGAGAAATCCTGCAGCTAATCCCGAACCCGAAAACCCAAACTAATCTGAGTGGAAGAGGAGATTACACTCGTTTACTCTCTCCTGGATGTAATCACGCTTTCCTTTTTTTTTTTTTTTTTTGCTTTTTCACAAAGAGCTTGGGAAAGTTCATGGCCTGTGTCCTAAATCAAACTCACTGCGTGGATCTGAGCCACTAATGCAGAGTACCGATGTGTGTGTGCGTGCATGTATGTGTGTGTGTGTGTGTGTGTGTGTGGGTCCGTATCCATACCTCCTCACCTCTCCTCAGGAAAACTTGGCCGCATCCCGGTTTCTCCCCAGAGCCAAACAAGACCGATTGCCCAAGCTCTCTACGGGGAACCGGTGAACATATACAGCACACATGATGTTGTTTTGTCATCCATCAGAAAATCTGTCCATCCATCTCGTCCTCCTCCTCGTCCTCCCTCCATCTCAGATCCAGATTCGAGGCCTTCCCTGATTTACGAGGCCTGTGGATTAAAAGGAGGGGAAAATCAAAAGGATCTCCAGCATGTGTTCCTTATTTATCAGCACAGAGGATAAAAAATGAGCTCATCCTTCCTTCTCTAGCTAACACGCTCCTCCCTCGTTCCCTCCATCTGGGACTGGTTACGACTCAAACTCTGCCATTGTTAAGCCGAGTTCACACTTCACGACTCGATCGCTGATTTGAGTTTTCCTTTTTCGCAGAACATTTTTTAGATAGATAATGCTCAGGCCAAGAAAAAAAACATGCTAGAATTTATGACTCGATAGTGTTCTTAAGAAATGGCACAAAATCTACAAATCATGAGCTGCATCCCAGACATTATGCTTTGATGAAGAAGTTGTGATGCCATTTCAGTTTAGCAAGTAAAAGGTCACTGAGAAAACGTGCAAGGGCGTGCGACTTGGGACGAGATACAGGGATCGCGCACTTCCAGATGCCTGATGGGGCAATTTGAAGGTTGATGTTTCGGCAGCTTGGGACATGTTCATCTCTTAATACTTCAAACTTTTTTATATTGCACATTTTTTT
The DNA here is from genome assembly GCF_030014155.1 of Tachysurus vachellii. NCBI lineage: Eukaryota > Metazoa > Chordata > Actinopteri > Siluriformes > Bagridae > Tachysurus > Tachysurus vachellii. The sequence goes on from NC_083460.1 coordinate 32,540,378, forward strand.
GGAACTGTCTTTTCATCTGTTTTAATGCTACAGCTATTTTCAGGCATTATATTCCTATTAGTACAACAATCTCAGTACCTTCTAAAAAAAAATGGCACCCCTATTTAAAACAGTGCATCATTTCCAAGGTATCAATGTATTAAAAATAATTGCAGCTGAATGACATGCAAAAACGTCCAATTCCAAGAAAGATTGCCAAGGTTCCTTAAGGTTATTAATTAAAAAAAATAAATAAGTAAAATAAAATAATAATAATAATAATAATAATAATAATAATAATAATAATAATAATAATAATAATTCTACTATCTCATTAAGTGTGGGAATAAAGAATTTTACTCAGCTACAGCCAATAGTGAGTTTGAGATTTAACCTGGGGGCAGAGCCAATATAAAACAATTATAACTAGCTCTAGCTAAATTAATTAATAGTCAATTAATCTCACTTATCTCACACTTATTAATCTATCATCTAATGACAACACCAGAACAACAAACAAACCTTTCAAACACTCTCACAAAGATGAGCATCAACTGAGAAAAACAAACACACAAAGTCTGTGTGTGTGTGTGTGTGTGTGTGTGTGTGTCTGTGTGTGTGTGTGTGTGTGTGTGTGCGTGCTTTAAATGAGTCCAGAGAGAGCTTTGTGGTTTGAGGAGTGAGAGCTTCATGGATTTTCTTTTTTCCGTAATCACATTTGTGCACCATCACACACTGCAGGGATTTAAAGGAGAACGAAGAAAGGCACACACACATACACCACACACACACACACACACTCACACACATACACACATGCTGTGATGTTGGCAAAGTCAGCACATAATAAACACACATAGCCAGTTTACTTTAATAAAGAGTTTCCACTAATGTATGTATGATGATGATGGGTGTTTGCATTTGTGTGTGTGTGTGTGTGTGTGTGTGTGTGTGTGTGTGTGTGTGAGAGAGAGAGAGAGTGCCTGTTGTCTCTGTAGCTTCACCTGATGAGGTGAAACACACTTTCTCTCTCTCTCACACACACACACAGGCACACACACACACACACACACACACACACACACACACACACACACACACACAGGGCTAACAAGCTCCACAGGGACAGAGGATTTTTGAAGCTGCAGCTAAAAACATTCCATCGTTTTTAACCCAAAGCATCACAGCTGAAGTGTTCACATTAAAAATGTTCCAGTTTAGCGTTTTTTGCACCTTGCTGTTGATCAACATAACCAAATCAGATCAAATGGATTGCAATAAGCATAAAGGAGTCTGTAACAGAGATCGAGGAAACAGAACTAGTACTTTTATGGTAAGTTGAACACACATTCATTGATCAAGTGGTTAAACTAATGAGAACATGGTTGCTAGGCAACTGTTAAATGAGCACATGCTAGCTATACATATGTTCACACTAGCAAGGAACAAAGTGGCTTCAAACAACCAAATAACACTGAATAGTGCATCACTGCATTTGGGTTGAACTAGTTAGTTACAGTAGTTTTAGAAGCTGGATTGTTAGTTAGTTAGTTAGTTAGTTAGTTAGTTAGTTAGTTAGTTAGTTAGTTAGAACTGGTTAGACTGTTGGACATGCCTGCAAGTGACAGCAATTGATTTTCATTGAAAATGACAAGAAGTTCAAATTTTTAGCAGTTTTACATCACACTGGATTTATTTGGGATGAGAAACATTAGCAACTTTATCAGTGTCAAGAGACGGAAATGTTAACAAACAGCCCAAAATTCTCTCTCTGTTTCTTTTATTTTTTTTTTCTGTTTGTGTGTGTGTGTGTGTGTGTGTGTGTGTGTGTGTGTGTCTGATTAGTTCCCACTGCTCTTCCAAAGGGAGGATGCTATTAATAAGAGAACTTCTTGTATCCTGCTAGCCAGAGGCTCAACACAGACACACACACACACACACACACACACACACACACACACACACACACAGATAAAGAGAGAAGAATTCTCCCAGTATGCAGACTTGCTGTCCAATCAGAAGAACTCATCCTAAAGCAAGCATCACCGCTTCAAGACATACATTAAATTTACCAACATATCCATCCATGTTTGTAAATAATTTGTCAGTTTTTCATAATTGTTCCATAAAGAAAAAATATTATGAAAGAAACAGCAGACAAAATGTACTGCAAATTTTTGTGAAATTTATATCATACTCTCTCTCTCTCTCACACACACACACACACACACATGTATATATATATATATATATATATATATATATATATATACTGTTCAAACTCTGATAAAGAGATGGAAAATTTACATTTACATTTACAGCATTTGGCAGATGCCCTTATCCAGAGTGACGTACATAAATGCTTAAATCTCTAACATTGGATACATTAATGCTGGTTTACTAGGTTACATACTTAAGATACCATGAGTTTAAAACATTGTCCAAGGGTACAGTGAAAAAGTGTCAAAGGTTGTGTTATTTGTTTATTTTTTAAATAAATACATTCATTCATTCATTCATCTTCTACCGCTTATCCGAACTACCTCGGGTCACGGGGAGCCTGTGCCTATCTCAGGCGTCATCGGGCATCAAGGCAGGATACACCCTGGATGGAGTGCCAACCCATCGCAGGGCACACACACACATTCACACACTACAGACAATTTTCCAGAGATGCCAATCAACCTACCATGCATGTCTTTGGACCAGGGGAGGAAACCGGAGTACCCGGAGGAAACCCCCGAGGCACGGGGAGAACATGCAAACTCCACACACACAAGGCGGAAGCGGGAATCGAACCCCGACCCTGGAGGTGTGAGGCGAATATATATATATATATATATATATATATATATATATATATATATATATATATATATATTAATAAATGCATTATAAAAGATAGGGCAAGAAGTGCTAGTTGAAGTGTTTCCTGAATAAGTAGGTTTTCAACCGCCGTTTGAAAATAGCCAGAGACTCAGCTGTCCAGACCCCTAGGGGAAGTTCATTCCACCACCTTGGTGCCAGAACAGAGAAGAGTCTCTGTAAAATAAGAGGTTCTTTTATACTATGGACAGATGCATAAAGCATTTCACTGCATGTCGTACTCTGTATGTATGTGTATGTTACAAATAAAAATTTGATTTGATTTGATTTGATTTGATACTAAGCCACGGACAGGTAGATCAAGAAAGATTTCACACACTAATGCCAGAAGAATTGTTTGGGATGCAAAGAAAAACCCACAAACAACTTCCAGAGAAATACAGGCTGCTCTGGAAAAAAGTGGTGTTGTTGTTTTAAGGAGCACAATAAGGAGGTAATTGAACACAAATGACCGGCATGGTTAACTTGCTAGGAGGAAGTCGTTACTGTGCCCATGCCACAAAAAGGCCCAACTTCAGTACAGCAGGCAGCAGCTAGGTCATTTGAACCTCTTTGGGGAGATCTCAAACCTGCAGTTTGTAAGGCATCCAAAAGATTTACAGGAACTGAAATGGGCAGCTATACCACCTGAGAGAATTAAGGACCTCATGCACAAATATTACAAAAGACCGCATGCCATCAATGATGCTAAAGGGGGTAATACACCACATTAAGTATTAAAGGTATGCAAACATTTGAACAGGGATTATTTCCTTATTTTCATTTTTGTTATGTTTTGTTTGCTGATTGGGCTATTCAGTTATGCCGTACATACAACTCCATCACTGTATGGTACGGGGGCTTCACTGTGTGTGAACGCAAAGCCCTGCAAAGGGCATCCCTGCCCTGCAACGCATCACTGGCACCCAACTACCTGCCATTGAGCACCTTCACCACAGCAGATGTGTGCGCAGAGCTCACAACATCATCAAAGACTCTTCACATCCCAGTCACAAACTGTTTAACCTCCTTCCACCAAGAAGGAGATACAGAAACATGCACACCAGAATCTGCAGGTTCAGGGACAGCTTTTTTCCATCCACCATCATACTACTGAACTCTACACTACACCGTTAGCACATTGTAAAGGAATACTGTATATAACTTATGTACAATTATACATACAATGTAGGCTACATATTACATATTGTATTTTTTATACTGCTCATTCTCTACACATATTTTGCCTTACATAGATCTGCACTATTTTATTTATGTGTATCTATATATACCTTACTGTACATTCTGCCTAATATTTCGCATTCATGTATATATATATATATATATATATATATATATATATATATATATAGTGATTTATTGAACTCGTTTATTCAGCTTGCACATTTTTAAATGCCATAGGCTTATTACCTTCTACTTGTTGTTCCTTTACAACAGTGTCTGCACATTTTTTCAATGTCATAGCCTTTTAGAACCATTTACTTGTCATTTACTTGTCATTTACTTTTCAACATGTCCACACATCTCTGCACTGCTATAGCCTTTATATTATTCACTGTAGACATGTGTACATATATAACTATATCTATTACATGCTGTACATATGTTTACATACATATATAGCTATATATATATTACATGCTGTACATATGCTACATATTTATCTGTACTTGTCTATTTGCACAATTGCTACTATTTGCACTTCTAGTAGATGCCAAACTGCATTTCATTGTTGTGTACCTGTACTATGCAATGACAATAAAATTCTATCTATCTATCTATCTATCTATCTATCTATCTATCTATCTATCTATCTATCTATCTATCTATCTATCTATCTATCTATCTATCCATCACTTCACACACTTCTCACTCATGTTTTCTTAAAAAAATGTTTCCCAAAGTATGCAAACTTTTGAGCACCACTGTATATATATATATATATATATATATATATATATATATATATACATATATAGACCTGCTTTTAGCCTGGGTTCCTAAACCTTTTTCCTTTCTTTCTAATCATTTATCTTAATTTAATCTCATCCTTCTCCTCTGTAATAGGAACACACACCTCCTCACTCACTGTGTGTATTAAAGTGTGTATTCAGTTCGAGTCCTCACAAGATTTAGAGTTTTCTGGCTGAACCTCGGCTGGCACAATGAATCCATTTCACATGGCGCATCACTCTGCTGCTGCTCTGAGAAAAAAAACAACAATAATTTATTCTGTATTATAGAGTTCAGCAGTTAAAAGTTTGGGCGTATGAGACAAAGCTACAAGGACAACGTGAGAGACATAAAGCGAGAAGTTGATGTGAGAAAATCCAAAGAAAACGTCCAAAAACTCCTCACTGTTTAACCAACCGTTCTTCAGGTGCATGAATAATTAAGCGAATCTTCGCACTTCACACTGTAGCTGCATCCACTTAAATTATGCACTTACCCTATGCACCATGTACTCTATTGTCTAGTGGATGAATAGTGTTCTAATAACAGATGTTAGTGGTAAGATGATGTCCACCAGTGTGTTGTTTGATATCTTGAAATTTTTTAATGAAGTGTCTAATGTTCCACACACTTTTTTTTTCCGGTTGAATAAGTGAATCGTCCGGTTTCTTGAAGTGCACTTCTTCTTATTGGTATTTTCAGTGTACTCATGCTATTTATCCTACACAAAGGTGCAGTACAGTGCATAAGTATGCGATTTGGGATGCAGCTCTTGTTTAGCTCTCTTGTGTGTTCTCCTCTTCAGTGTGCTTCTTCGTGTAGGTGAGAACACAGAGATCACACTCGGGTCTGAGAGAGTCTTAGTGACATGCTTTTGTTCTGCTTCTGACTGAACTCTAGTGAGAAATTGATTGAACTGTAGTGATTGGACTCAATATGAAAAGGTTAGAGTGTTTTTTTGTTGAACAAACCAAACAACCAAAAAAAAAAAAAAAAAAAAAAGACAAAATGTATTAACCTCATTATTTATTCATCTAATCATTTATCAGATCAGATAATCTAATCAGGCTTGAGTGGCATCGCAGGTGAGGTCTCAGACAGAAGGTTGTTGATCAAGCTGCTCATTAGAATATTAGGCCACGCCCAGTAGAATTTCACACATTTTTAGGATTTTATTACATTTACAACATCTTTTTTTTTTCAGTCAGGATTGCAGGATGTTTAATAGTCACTTTTCTTTGGTATCATGCAAACATTTTAATATTTTAAAATTGGAGAAATGAATTGTGTCATTTGGAAGAGGAACAGAGAGAGTGCTAATGCTTCAGGGGTCATGTGACTCTCATTAAGCCCAGTCTAATTAAAATGCTCTCTTTAGAAGTTCATTATTGTGATTTATTCTTCACTACATCCTCTGTGCATCGCACCACAGCTCCAAACAGCACTTTACACTGCAGCTTTACTTCATCACTCATACAATGCATTCATCATTCTTCCACCTGTCTCTCTCTCTGCTCCTGCAACACTGTCTATTTCTGTCTCACTCTTTACTCCTCTCACACTCTCTGTCCTGTCTCACTCTGCTCCTGTCTCACTCTCTGTTCTGCCTCACTGTCTTTTTCTGTCTCACTCTTTTCTCCTGTCTCACTGTCTATTCCTGTCTCACTCTGCTCCTGTCTCACTATCTGCTTCTGTCTCACTCTATGTTTCTGTATCACTGTCTTACTGTCTATTTTTGTCTCACTGTCTGTTTCTTTCTTTTTTCTTTCTTTCTTTCTTTCTTTCTTTCTTTCTTTCTTTCTTTCTTTCTTTCTTTGACTCTACTTCTGAAGGGCATTAGTCGCGTCTTTGAAAAAACTCATTAACTGTGCGCTCGTTTCCAGTTTTCTCTTTCAGTCAAAACAGTTTTTGCTTTCCATTTTTCAAACTTGCCCTTTCGTCCTCCACTGCATCCTTCCTTCTCTCTCTCTCTCTCTCTCTCTCTCTCTCTCTCTCTCTCTCTCTCTCTGTATCTGTCTGTATCTCTATTCCTTTCTTCCCTCTCTTAGTTTCCTTTATCTCTCTCTCTTTCTCTCTCTCTCAGAGACACACACACACCATTGTTAATTTCCTCTGTGTTTTTAAGATTTAAATAAATGTTAATTCTCAGTTTAATTCTGTGAAGCTGTGTATATTCAAAGCTGAATCAGTGTTAACAAACACACACACACACACACACACACACACACACACAGAAGAGGAAAAACTGCAATCATTATCTTTACTGCAGCTCCATGACTGGACTCAAAACCAAGTGTGTGGGGATAAACCAGTAATAAAAATATCCACATACTGTATAATATGGAACCTGACACACACACACACACACACACACACACACACACACACACACACACACACACACACAAAATTAAGTAAGATATTTAATCAGTAGTAAATATTTATAGCCATGGAGCAGTTTGATAATTAATCCACAATGACATCACAACACTGCACAACACTCCTGTGCTGTGGGTAGCCTAGTGTTCGTAATTGATCAGAAGGTTGTGAGTTTGAACCTGTTAACCTGCTGTTACTGCTGGGCCCCTGGACAAGGCCCTTAACTCTTAAAAAAATAACAAAAAAATAAAATGTGAAAAGTATATATATATATATATATATATATATATATATATATATATATATATATATATATATATATATATATATATATATATATATATATATATATATATATGAAAAATTGTCTAATCTCCTTTCAGTAAAGAACACAAACTCCCCCTTATATAGTAAACAAATATACAAGGGGGAGAAAGGATAGACAAATTGCTAAGTAGAGAAAGTTAAAAACATGAGGGAAAAAAAAGAAAAACTTGGAAAGATATAGGGGGCATGGTGGCTAGTGGTTAGCACGTTCGCCTCACACCTCCAGGGTCGGGGTTCGATTCCCACCTCCACCTTGTGTGTGTGGAGTTTGCATGTTCTCCCCGTGCCTCGGGGGTTTCCTCCGGGTACTCCGGTTTCCTCCCCCGGTCCAAAGACATGCATGGCGGACGATTGGCATCTCTGGAAAAATTGTCTGTAGTGTGTGATTGCGTGAGTGAATGAGAGTGTGTGTGCCCTGCGATGGGTTGGCACTCCGTCCAGGGTGTATCCTGCCTTGATGCCCGATGACGCCTGAGATAGGCACAGGCTCCCCGTGACCCAAGGTAGTTCGGATAAGCGGTAGAAGATGAATGAATGAATGAATGAATGGAAAGATATAAGAAAAAATACAGAAATGAAGGAATAAAAGGACAAATGAACAATAAAACTTTAAAAAAACAGGAGCAATGATGATATATGCATGGACAAGCATGAAAAAAGAAAAAGAAACAAAGAAATAAAGGGGAACAAAATAATAAAGGAAATGTATTAAAGAAGTTTAGAAAGTTGAACAAGAGCAGGTGATAAAAGAGAAAGCAGGTGAATCAGTAAAATTATAGGGAGAAAATTTGGAAAGGCAAAAAAAGAAGAAAAAAAGAGAAGTAATTCCTTTGAGTCTGAATGGTCTGTAGATATTTACTCTGTAAAATAATAATAATTTAAACAAGCACATTCGGTGATGAGCGATGTTTTCTGTTAACTTTACAGACGTTTCTTTGTGTGTGAGACAGAGAGCTGTCAGAGGCATGTGGAGCACATCTGTGTGTGTGTGTCTGATCATCTGATACTGAGCTGTTCATCATCAGCCTGTCGGCTAAATCCCCTTCGTCTGAAAGCTGTTTGGTCCACGATAATAACTGCATTGTGCTTTAGGACCAAAATCCAGTTTCTCTTTTTCCTTCATCCAGTGACACACACACACACACACACACACACACACACACACACAAGTCTCACTACATCATCGTTTATTCCAATTTTTCCCCGATTTTTATCACATTTACTTTTCACCACATTACTCCAGTCATGGGCTGCATCCCAAACCACTCACTGTTACACTTAATAGTGCACTACTGTTAGTTATGACAAAGCAACTGGTTCCAAAAGGGAAAATGTGCTGTCGGTTCTGTCACACTAGTTTGCAATGTTTAATTAATCAGAGAGAAATATTTTATCCATCCCCATATCAATTATAATACCACTGAAGGCAGATTGTAGTAAATGAACGTTTGCCGTCATTCAAACTGTATATCATGATATTAGTGCTTTTCTTTTTTTAATGCTGAATTGTCTCTTTTTTATGTCACCCTGTATTACATTTGTTCAGCAAAGAATAAAAACACAATTCTTTTATCCTGTACACATTTTCTATACCCCCTCCCTTTTTTTATTTTATTATTTTTTTATTTGACAGACTAATTTAAGACATTATTGAAACAGCTCTTCTTCGAAACATCCACTTAATAAAAATCTGGCAACCTCAGAGATGTGAACAACATGTAGGTGATTTTAATCATTTGTATGGGGCGATGAGCAAAAGTTAACCCTTTAACATGCATCTCAAACACAATTACACACATAATTTCAATATAGAGTGTTTCTTTTCACTTCATCTTTAGGGATTTTGAGGAATGACATGATCCAATTCTGACATGATCCATTCACACATTGGCGGAAAATTTCAATAAATTGTCATTAAAACCCAATGTTTATGTCACCGGCACTACTCTTCGTTCATTAGGTTGCTGAGCTAAAATGTCAAAAGATTCCTTATTTTCCACTTTCCACTCTTGATATTAAACATCAGGGATATCAATCTGTCTGATTAGAAGCATAGGTAAAGGATCAGTTTTACCTTCTTTAGTACAAATGGACAACATGTGCACTGGAGAGGCAACATCAACACATCCCCCCCAAAAGGGAATTGGTTTTTCTGGTGCTGGCCACAGACAACTGTTCTCTCCTTGTCCTTCCTGACTGATTCGTATCTAGTTTTGTTTTGTTAGGATCCCTGTTACTATGTGAGCATTAGGTAGTACCTTCAATCCAATCAGACTGCACAGGTGGTCCAACACCTCCTGGATCCATGAGTCTCCCAGGACAGTTTCAAGAGCATGGAGAAGATACTGGGAGATGGGCCATCACGTGAGAAGAGCTAGACAGGGCTGTAGAAAGGCAACAACCCAGCAACAGGACCTCTACTGCTCCTTTATGTGAGGAAGAACTGGAGCAGCAATGCCAGGTCCCTACACAGTGACCTCCAGCAAGCTACTGGTCTGCATGTATCTGACAACATTGTCAGAATCAGACACTATGAGGGCGGCCATGAGGGCAAGACATCCTCTAGTAGCATCTGTGCGTACAGCCCAGCACTGTTTAGCTCGATTGGCCTTTGCTAGAGAACACCAGAATTGTCAGGTCCAACACTGGTGCCGTTCTCTTCACTGATGAGAGCAAGTTTACTGAGTACACGTGACAGATGTAAAAGAGTCTGGAGATGAAATAAAGAGTGTTATGCTCTGTGTCAGTGATGGTCTGGGGAGGAATATCCTTGGAGAGTCACACAGACTTCCATGTGTTATCCAACCATAACTTTACTACTGTTAGGTACTGGGATGAAATCCTCCGAACCTCTGGCAGATTCTAGATGACAAAGGCAATGATTCCACTGACTGTCCCTCATGTTCCCCAGACCTGAATCCAATTGAGAACCAAATATCAAAACAAATTGTCCAGGAGCTCATTGATGCCCTGGTCTAGGTCTGGTAGGAGATCCCCCAGGAGATCCACCATCTGCTATCTAACCAGGAGCATGTCCAGATGTTGTCAGGAATGCATGCAGGAAAGTGCGGCCATACACACTACTGACTCGCATTGTGAGTTGCCGTGCTTTCTGTCACTTTCTTTCTTTCTGTCGGTCTGTATGAGAATATAAGGAACTTTCCCTGTGTAAAAGTTATGTATTATCTCAGAAACTCAGTGACAAAGTGATCAATCACATCAAAGAAAATATACGCAACATACACTTTAAGGATGTTAATTTGTGTTTAACTGTATTTTATTTCTGTGCATATGTGTGTGTGTGTGTGTGTGTGTGTGTGTGTGTGTGTGTGTGTGTGTGTGTGTGTGTGTATGTGTGTGTGTTTATCCAGTCAACAGAAGCTCAGACTCAGCGCCAAACTGAAAGTCACCTTGATAACTGATGTTGATTTTAATTTCATCCAAATCCTCATTTGGCTTTTACATTTACACAGAGCACAACATAGCAACACAGAGTCAAGTGTATGGAACATAGTGACAATTTCAGTCCAAATAAACATTATCTCTGTCCTCTAGAGCTTTATTTAACCTTTTATGTATTTGGTAGTCTCTACTTTGGGTCATTTGTTTCAGAAATATCCAGATTTCTGTCCTTTAAACCCTTATAAAAGTTTTATGTTATTATGTTTAGTATTTTTGAAATGAAAAACCTGCCTCCATTTTTTATTTTTGTAGTATTTGCTGAAAAGTACAACGTCAAGATGTTAAAATGAAAAGGTGTGTGTACTGAGACAAAACAACACTCACAATAAAAAAAATCCTTACTAACGAGTGTACAAAGTGCACTGAAAAGGTTCAGGAGTAAAGACGCATGTTTATTAAGAGCCCAAAGGGGCATGGCTATAAGCATCCCTGAAGATAAAATTCCTAATCAGCCTTATATTCTCTGCTTCAGGTTCTCACGCTTCTTTTCTGCTTATTATTATGTTTCTACACACCGATTTGGCCTTACATTTATTTTCTCAGCATCAAATTGCATTCACAAAATATGCAAATAAGTGACGGGGCAATGAACACTAGCCTACTTTTCGATTCCCCCCACACAAACAGCTTGTCAGAATGTGAGCATCCACAAAAGCGCCGTGATCCGAACGTGTTCCAAATTAGCATTCCATTGTGTTTCCGACTCCGGATGAGAGCTGCGTGGAACTGCGTGTGATTTGTTATGACGTAAAAGAGCCAAGGGGAAAACAAAAACAGAACTGATCCAAAACCAGACCCAAAGCCAAAAAACCCAAATGCGTGACGATAATGAACCAAATTTATTTTCTTTTCTTTCCTTTGTTTGTAAACTTGAAAGCGATTCAAAATGAAATAAATGTGAAACAGCGTCAGCTGCTCAGTGCAAAAAAAGGCGTGCCATTTACTACACGTCCACCCTACAGTCATCTCTGTCTAATTATTTCTCACTCTAACTTTCTTTGTGACTGTCTGTCTCTCTGTCTAATTAACTCCATCTGTCATTAATTATCTATCTTTCTGCCCATCTTTCTGTCTCTGTGTCTGTTAGTTTATTTGTTTGTATCTCTCCCTGTCTACCTCTCTATGTGTCTTTCTATTCTTTCTCTATCTCTATAACTGTATATAACTTTCTCTCTCTCTCTCTCTCTCTCTCTCTCTCTCTCTCTCTCTCTCTCTCTCTCTCTACATATGAGGATGCTGTTCCCACTGAGAGACAGACAGCAGAGAGACAGACAGAGAGACAGACAGGCGGGAGTGTGTGATGGATGTGATTAAGTGCGGTGTGGACTGCATCACGGCCGTGTTATTGGATGATAAAGTGCGTGGCAGGAGGTCAACAACAAATCGATGTGAACTGATATGAGTAAGAGTGAAACACACTGTGTCTCGTTCCTCTGAGATACAATAAGGAGAACAGATGACTGTGAGTGTGTGTGTGTGTATGTATGTGTGTCTGTGTGTGGTGTGCGTATCTGCGTGTGTGTCTATGTGTGTGTGTGTATTGTGTGTGTCTGCGTGTCTTTGTGTGTATATATGTGTGTGTGTCTGTTTGTGTATATATGTGTGTGTGTGTGTGTGTCAGGTTCCACTGACACACACATACAGTAATACACAAACAGACAGGTTCCACTGACACACACACATAATACACAAACAGACAGATTCCACTGACACACACATATAATACACAGACAGGTTCCACTGACACACACACATAATACACAAAAAGACAGGTTCCACTGACACACACATATAATACACAAAAAGACAGGTTCCACTGACACACACATATAATACACAAAAAGACAGGTTCCACTGACACACACATAATACACAAAAAGACAGGTTCCACTGACACACACATATAATACACAAAAAGACAGGTTCCACTGACACACACATAATACACAAAAAGACAGGTTCCACTGACACACACATATAATACACAAAAAGACAGGTTCCACTGACACAAAGAACCAAAAAGATAAAAATATTAAAAATGCAGTGTTCGCTGAGTGACCATTTATTCAGCAAATTATACAACACACTGCGTCTCTCTCTCTCTCTCTAATTATTTTTAAACAAATATGATGCCATCTATCTTTACAGACATGTTGAATTGGAGCTGTTTCCTTTGAAAATATAAAACTGTAATTGTTTTCTAAAATGGATCAGTTAATTTCTGCTGCTGCTTTTGAACAGAACTCAGTATATAAACCTCTCTACATGACTAAAATATACAGATAAGTGCTGATAGATTCTAATAAATGAGGTCGATGTAGCTAGGAAAAAGTATACAGGCAGCTACAACATATTGAGTAGTGATTCTTTACTCTTTTATATTTATTTATTTTTAAATACCACAAGTAGATAACTCTTCATGTCGCTACAAAGACTTCATGGAGTTGTGGGTGGGTTTAAAAATAAAATAAATATTTAGAGTCGACTATATGTCATGATAGAGTTATTATGGGTTTAAAGAATCCTTGCAATATGTTATTAAGAAATTATAAAGAATTATATGCACATTTATAACAAATGTATGTAGAATTCGAACTGGATTCTTAATATTTTTGGCCAGCCATGTGTTTATGAAAGAGAAGAATGCTTTATTGTATCTGTCTGAAACTAGAGAGTGGAAATAGATCTCTGAAGCTTTATTGCTCTGAACTGCGCAGCTGAAAATAATAAAACATCTGAGGGTATTTACGAGACACACAGTGACATTTGCATGCGATGTGTGTGAGGGATTTCCCAGCATGCACTGCCTAGCTCACATTCATTCATAATTAAAGGTCTTTTCCCTTTTTGTGTCCAAAAGGAAAAAAAAAAGTTTATGGTAATGATGGTAACGAACACAGAGGTCAACCGCAGGCCGAGCTCTTTAGATGACTAAAACAAACATAGGGTAACAAACATGGGCTAACGAGTAAAAACCCACTTTTTCCATTTATTTATATACATATTTTAATTAAAGTGCTGTTTGACTCATTTGTCATTTACTCATGCTCAGGGTGGATCACAATAAAATCACATTTATAGCGTATTCTTTAGCATCAACCAAACTGACTCAAATGGCATTATTTGACCATTATTATAGAGAGAGATGGCATCATTTGTGATACCAAACTATGAGTTAATGAAGAAAGAAAGTGATTCAGCTTATGGAGGATTCCATGACCGAGTACATTTAGATCATGGAGCTCTTAAAAATGAAGCTCTTTATTTCATTTATTCATTTTACATCTATTTATCTACCTAGATATTATAATTTTCTACTATGTTTCTTTGCTTTGATGAATAAGAAGGTTGAGTTTTTGCACAGAATTAGCAAATAGACCAAAGGTCTCTTTTATTAATATAAAAATAAAATTTATGTGGAGTCAGAAAGCATATTCAGGAAATAAAAAAAATGAATTAGAGAACTTGTTCCTTTTCATCTTCTTATGATCTTTAGGAAACTGTAGCTTCCTGTTGAACACGTGAGATGAATATTTCAAAGTGGTGACACACGTGGTTAAGGCTCTGGGTCATTGATCGGAGGATCAGGGTTCAATCCCCAGCACTGCCAAGCTGTCACTGTTGGGCCCTTGAGCAAGGCCCTTATACCTCTCTACTCCAGGGGTGCTGTATCATGGCTGACCCTGTGCTCTGACCCCAACCTCCAAAGGTGACACGTGAAAAAACAATTTCACTGTGCTGTAATATATATGTTACAAAATAAAGGCTTCTGTTCTATTAACAGAGGTGAATGTTTTTAGGTAACAGCGTTGACTGATTATTAAATAAAGTGTATATTTTGAAGTATGTTAATGATTCTATGTGAAGATAAAGTCTCACTATAGTGACAACTCTATAAACTTATGTCATTTTATACAGCGTATATCACAAGATTTTTGTTTGTTTGTTTGCCAAAGCTACTGTATAATAAATATAACACAATAAACTAAAATGCTACTAAGCTACTAAAATGAAAAAAAAAAAATAATTTCTAGAAATGCAATGAAACTAAATGAAACTAATAACTTCTACATATCTAAAATACAGATACAGGTAAATCGGTATAAAAATATAAAAAGTGAAAATAAAATGTAATTAATTGTTTCGAATGTTGCCTTGGTTACTTGGTTTTCAGAGTTCTGTATAGTTAAATATCAGAGATAGTTGTGTACAATTATGAAAGCTAGGTGCATGAACTGGTTCGGTTTGAAACTAAAGGAGATGGGAGTGAAGTCTGTTATAAAACACTTCAGGTGAGTGATGTGCTCCTCAGCAGCTCGTCTCAGATCTCTAATCCCTTATTGTCCTGCTCTATAAAGAGATACCATAAAACCACTGAGCGGAGTCACGTTAGAAAGAGACGAAATGCAATATCCTCTTTAATAGCATCATTACTTCCTGTTATATGAACTTCCTGCAGTTAAAGTGAATTTTTTTTTCCCTTTTTCTCTTGGAGTTAATAAGAGAAAAAATGCACAACGTAAAAGCATCCTTCAGATCGGTAAATACTGTAAATATGAATAAGATCAAAGTGAGGCTTGGAAGATTTAAGCGTACATTATTATTTTTTTATTTTATCAAATGAAATTTATTTAGACCCACAATTATCAATAATTATATGAAATATTTGATTATGTGAATTTGTGAAGTCAGTGTATTATGTGAAGTCAGTGTATTGTTTGTTAAATAATAAAAATACACTTACAATTATGAAGAAATTAAAAGCTTTTTTTTACTTTAGTTTATTTATTTGTTTTATTTGTTTGTTTATTTGTTTGTTTGTTTTGTACGAGCATCTTTGTAGCACAGGGGGCTGAAATATGAAATTGAAATTAAAATTAAAATCTCATGCAGAAATGTTTGTTTAGTTTTTTTGGACTGAGAAGAAAGAAAAAAAAAAAACAGATTCCTGCTGGAGGAACAGATGTTTAATTTTTATGCCGATTGCTGATCTGAGTGAGATTTGTAGGCCTGCAGTAGAAACACAAAGCATTCAGCAAACAGATGAGTAAAACATCCCAGACTTTTATGGTGCGTTTAAAATCGGGCCAAAGTAAAAGTCTTTCATAAGTTTTTTATTTGAAAAATTTTGACTTTGAAAAGAAGACTGATGTGATCTTAAAGCTTGTGACACAAGCTTAATATGGAAAAAAATAACACAAAGTAACGCAAATAACAACTTGTTATAGACCAGCTTAAATTAGACCCGAGTAGCGATGGATTCAATATAATATATACTATATATACACACACTGTATCCATCACTGCCCTATACTGTATATATCTTATATATAGTAGTATACAAAAACTGTACACATATTGATTATCAATGATAAAATCTCTTCCACATCATTTCTTGGTTCATTTTGAGATATTTTATTTTAAGAGAAATTAATCAAATAATTGAGTTATTTTATATATATATGTATATATATGTATATATACATATACATATATGTATATATGTATATGTATATATACATATATATACATATATGTATATATACATATACATATATATAATAATATATATATATATATATATATATATATATATATATATATATATATATATATATATATATATATTATATAATTTTGTATTTTTTTGTGCATATATGATGAATTCACAGATCATTAGACATAGCTCAAGATTATAAACACATTTACAAAATCCTTTAAAAATGTCAATAAATGCTAAAAGCACTTCAAACATATTAACGTATTGAATTTGATCCAGGCATAGATTAGTATCATTTTGGTATTATGCAGAGTTTGCTAAGACAGCGGTGTGTCTCAGTTTACCCTGACCTTAAACTTAACTACATTTTGGTTGCATGATATTGGCTCATAAAAAAGTATGTCAATAATAATGCATGATATAGTACTTTTACTATCCTTTTCCTTACATAGGACATTGGAGAAGCACATTTTAATCAGAGACATGGTTTATGTTGTGGAGTGATAATGTGAGCTGTGAGCACAGCAGATGAGTGCACGGTTAGTTTATCCTTCAAATTGAGGTAGACATATTCTGTACAGGAGAGGGATAAGTGATTCGAGCACTTGTTATCTGCAGTATGAGACACTCACAAGCCTCCACAAGGATTTCCTCCTTTCAAAAAAAGCTTCAGGGTGGCCTAGAGGTCATGTGGGGAAAACAGGAGGAAGAACCTACCAGCAAAAACAAAATTATAATATCTAATAATATTAATACACAATGTTCAATTCAATTTACTTTAAATTTATTTGTATAGGACTGGGGGGCACGGTGGCTTAGTGGTTAGCACGTTTGCCTCACACCTCCAGGGTCGGGGGTTCGAATCCCGCCTCCGCCTTGTGTGTGTGGAGGTGCATGTTCTCCCCGTGCCTCGGGGGTTTCCTCCGGGTACTCCGGTTTCCTCCCCCGGTCCAAAGACATGCATGGTAGGTTGATTGGCATCTCTGGAAAATTGTCCGTAGTGTGTGATTGCGTGAGTGAATGAGAATGTGTGTGTGCCCTGCGATGGGTTGGCACTCCGTCCAGGGTGTATCCTGCCTTGATGCCCGATGACGCCTGAGATAGGCACAGGCTCCCCGTGACCCGAGGTAGTTCGGATAAGTGGTAGAAAATGAGTGAGTGAGTGAGAGTGTATAGGGCTTTTAACAATGGACATTGTCTCAAAGCAGCTTTCAGAACATAAGAAACATACTGTAACACAAAAATGTAATATTATACAAAGATTAATATAATACAAAAATTCAAGATTCATATTGTACTTATATTTAAACATGTTTTTATTTATTAACAAGTCTGAGGTGACTGAGGAAAGAAAAAACTCCCTTAGATAGAAGCGGAAGAAACCTTGAGAGGAACCAGAGTCACAAGGGAACCCATCATTTGGGTGACACTGGAGGGTGTGATTATGAATATACAGTTCGGCAATTGTGTATTGATGTGGCGGTTGTTGTCCTCTAAGACGACATGTAGTCGGCATCTCCTCTTTGAATGTCCGAATACTTCATGAAGTGAAATCCAACTGTAGTGGATTAATATTAGCCAAAAATAAAAAAAAGAATGGACTTGGTCAGGAATATGCACACTATTGTGTACTTTTGAAAACCAGGACGGGGACCATGATGTCTGTTTGCAGGCCTGCTCAGGTCATATCAGATGTTCACTTCCCTAATCCCTAAGTCCTGCTCCCTTGAGAGTATGTACAAGTAAAAGCATACAGCAGAGACACATTGTTTAAAAAGGACACCTCATTTAGAATTAATTTTTGTTTGTTTGTTTTCATTCTGACATTTCTCAATATGGGCCTGCCAGCGTGCTCATTAATATTTATATAAAGCTATTAAATATTCATATCGGCTGTTATGTCCTTTTTTGCGTTTACTTTACAGCTTATTTTTATTGTATTTAAATGACTTATTATATCAAAATTAAACAAAGTACAACAGATGCATGTTTAAAGGACTAACAAAACTTTTAACCTTCTCTATCAGGTCTCTTGTCAACTCTGAGGGCTGAAATTTAATATTGAATAATAAATGCAACAGAGTGATAAATTTAAAATAACAAACATTTCCATGAATTTTACACACATTAGAATTGGATTATTATACAGTAAATAATTAAATGATTGAACAGACTTAAAAGCATTTAATTGACTCTCAGGATTTTAACTCACCACCATAAAATAATAATCAAATAAATCAAGCAATAGAGTCACTCCAAATGTCAATCAAACAAACAACGTTCATGATGCTAATGACGTCTGTCTGCAAAATGACTCATGAACTAGCTTTCAACATCATTCAAATCTCTCATTGGAATAGTTGATTGTCTAAAATGACAATGGAAATGTACCTTGTAATTATTCATTCACATTTATTAACATGACAATTCCACCTTCAAACTTTGGTATGTGAGATTTAAGGGGTGTGGGTTAAAGAGACATTCAGTTACAAATCTCACGGCTTCCTAAACCACATCACATCTACATGACATCACAGAAAACTTGGCATGTTCTGAGGTAGAAAAAATAGACCATGACTAGCTGCATTAGCCTCATAGCCTCAGTGTTGTTTTTCAGTGTATTCCGGGTGCACACTGTGGAACAGAAATGCATTTTAAATGAAGCAAAGGATAAAAGTTTATTTACTTGTAATACCTGTACTTACTGACTAGTGTGTGCCTGTAGCATAGCATATGCTAATCTGCATGCTAACAGTGTGCGTGTGTGTGTGTGTGTGTTTGGGTGTGTGTTCGTTTAGCTGAACCCAGCAGCTGCTCTCACATGTATATTCAATATGCATCCCTCAGAATGCTCTCTAATTAGTGAGGACCAAATGGCAGCTCAGTGGAGGAAGTGTGTAACGAGCTGTGACAGCTTTTCCCGCAGTAGGGTGTGTGTATGTGTGTGTGTTACTACAATGATCCAATCAGCAATCTGAAGTATTAAAAATATGCTTAAATTATTTCCGTTTCATTTTTAATAAACGTTCATGGACTGGGAGGTAATGTCCCTTTACTAGGATTTACACATGAGGACATGCGGTGTTTAATGGGACTGATGTCAACAGAGCAAAAGCATCTAACTGAAATTTCTAATCCATCAAACTCAGAGTAAGTTTATGGAGGTGCACTTACTTTTGAGCAGTATGTACTATGAAGGAGGTAACACAGGCTCAAGTGTGGTATTTAAGGGTGAGAGAGAAATGTGTGTGTTTGTGTGGGTGATAGAGAAGTGCTGAAGTGAGCTATGAGTGAAGTAAAAGTGTGTTTGGAGACAAAGTGGCAGAGAGGGTTATATTTTTAGCTTCATGTCCAGATAAACATGACATTTTTCTTCTTCACGTCCTGTAGGTCACACAGACACACAGACACACACACACACACACACACACACACACACACACACACACACACACACACACACAGTGCTTCCTAAAACAATTACCATTGTAATAACTAGTGTGTATGTGCATTGCCGAGCCGTATGAGCACATCTGGTGTGTGATCTCAGTGTGTGTGGAAAGTTAAATGTCCATTATCTGACTGTGAAGGATTTTAAACATCTCTGTTAAAATAAAATCATAATAAAACAGTTTGTGACTCAGCACATAATACCCAGGCACTGAGTCTCTGAGCACCTGTGAGCTATTAATCAGCTGTTAATTAAAGAGAGAAAGAAAGAAACCACACACACACACCACGATGCACGTCATGAGATGTAACCGAAGCAAATTTTGGCGAGTGTCCGGTAACCCACAGCCAGAATTAGCTAACGACATCCCTAGTGTTTTAAAGCTGTGGCACTGAGTAGAGACATTTCACTCTGCCCTGCTTGATTGCAGCACTTCTATGCAATCTATCAATTATGTTCTCTTTTTTAGTTAAAGTGACACAGGTACATTTTAAGCCAAATTCAACTTGACTCTATATAACTAGCTCATTTCTAGTCATGTCCAGTCATGTCTGAATTATGTTAGCTATGTTAGTATGCATGAATAAGCAGATTATTACATTTTTGTGTGTTAATCACACAGCAGGTCAGCAGCTGTAGAACTACCTAAACCAGCCCATCTGGCAGCAACAATCATGCCACAGTCCAACGTACTGAGATCAGTTTGTTCCTGTTCTATTGGTTGATGTGAACATTACCCAAAGTCACTGGCCCTTATCTGCATGATGTTATGCCCTGCACTGCTGCCCCATGATTAGATAACGGCATGAGTAAGTAGGTGCACGTGTGTTCCTATATATGGTAAGTCTGGTGTAGGTGAATGTGTATGGTATTTTCACCAATGAAACATTGTCTGTAACATCCCAGGGTGGTCTGACACACAATACACACTGGGGGTCATGTGATGGACATCCAACATACAGAACCTTTTTGTGGTCTAAGGATGTTCTCAGAGTTCTCACTATAATTCCCGACATTATGTATATGTCATGAAGTGCATAGCTTTGGGTGTAAGGTCAGCCATGGGGCATTAAATCACACCTCACTAACTATATCTGGACACTGGGGCAGCTTTGAATGAGAGTGTGTGTGTACCATACTGATTCATGAACTCCAAAGCCACTATGTTAAACAAAGATCCTTTGCAGCTTCGCTCAATGAGCCTCAGAAGAAAAATGTGTGTGTGTATGTGTGTGTGTGTGTGTGTGGCTTTAGTGGTTTTTTATCACCCAGCCTCATCTTTGAAATGGCTTTTTAATGTAAGTGAGCGTGGACGATTTCTCCACACATTACTGAGATCAATAGATGACGGACGCACTCCATTCTGCAGTGTAATTACACACAGTGCCATTCTGCACTCCTAAAGCGCTATAAATTTAGAGTTTTATACGTTCAAATTGTTATATATGCACTCAGAATTGTGCGAAGAGGCACATTATCAAAACTATTTTCCTGCAAATACTCCATATATCACAATCTTTATTCAGGTTCTTTATTTTCCAGCTACTGTCTACATCATCAAGTTGCAGTTATATGGTGCTGTGACTTAACTATTGCTATTGTTTTTGTTACTTTTATTAGCACATGGCTGGATTCTTAAAGCCCACATGAATTCTTTTTGAAACAGAAAGTCAGATTGATTGTGATGAATGATTTACACAATAGCCGATAATGTTCAAGAAATGCCATTCCATGCCTCCGCTCATTCTAAATCTGAACAAACCTGTTGTAGCTTAGTGAGCTAGCGAACTATGGAGAAGAGTGAACAGTTTACTGAGAATTTTTTTTGAGCTATGGAGGATTTCTCATAGACTTTGCTATTAGGATTACCTGGACGATATCCTACATGATAAGATGGCATGTGTTTTTGGAGTTATGCACCTGATTTGTAGACAATTCTGTGTGGTATCTGAATGGTACAGTAGATATTCCTAGCATTAAGTGGTGGAAACAGTGTATGAAGATAAATACGTGTTCTCATATCTGAACGTCAACTTTCACATAGTCACATTTCGAAAGGAGCTGCTACTGTAGAGTAAGAAACACCCACAGGGTGGGAGAGAGTATTTAATTGGATGAACACAAAGTTAGTAATTATCAAAATATCTTAATACTTTTCCAGGAAGTGATGAAATATAAAATTGAAATTAAAACTATTTGTGTTGTTATTTCTTTGTCAGATTGGTTTCCATACCAGGAAGGAACAAAATGCTGAGTTTGATTTCAGGAGCAGTTCAAATGTCAAAAAAACAGGCATGGAAAGTTCTGTGTAGTGTTTTTACATGAACACTACACAGGTACAAGTAAAATTTGTAAGCTTCCAGAACTTTCCTTCATTAGCACTCAAGAGCTAGGATGGCTAAAAGAGCATCTAGGCCCCGATGTTTAAATTAAGCAGTTCTCAAAAAATAGCTAAAACATATAAACAGATGAATTAAACAACTTTCTTGTTGTAATACACTGTAGCATAAACATAAACTGCTATAAAACTGCATTTTAGATTAATACAATAATATGCAGAAAACTTTCTTCTCTCAAAAGTTTGATGATTTAAGTTTAAAGTTAAATAGTGTAGCTCCGTGTGATAAGATCATTAGAACAGGAAGCCATGACCATATATGGAATGGTGGGGAACAAGGAACAGATGCAACCAGACAGAGTGAAGGTTAATGAGAACAGGAAGCTGTGACCTTATATGGAACGTGGAAATCAGAGGGATGCGAGCCAGACGGTGAAGAGAGCACGGCAGGTTAACAGGCGGTGTTAGTAGAGACGTGACAGGAAAAATTCCACAGATCTGGAAATGTGACTAAACACTCACACTGGGAACCTGAAAAGGAGACAGATTTCAAATTTCAGTTAACAGGTCAATTTTAAGCAGGTACTACTATCACTACGGCGACATACACTGACTGCTTATGATGGATTTAAACTAAAGTAACTAGTGCTGCTCTGCTATAATGCCGTAAATGTTATAAATAAATGTACATTTTTTGCATTATACAGTACCTCAGAAATCTCTGAAACAGGTGTCCACCTCCTTGTGTCCCAGGTTGTCTGTGACCCTGTGTAGAATAAATGCTACAAAAAAGAGATGAATAAATATTGACTGTAATGCAGGTGGTTCCGTCTTTGTTTTCTTTTTCCCTCTAATTTTCTGTTTAATCTAGTCTTTGTCAGTTGTCACCCACCAGTCAGGTCTCCTCTAGAGAATAACAGCCACCTCCAAAACACATGAAGCTCACAGACTCACATGATTGGCTCGTGTCGCTGTGATTGTTCACTCTTTGACAGGTGATTGTTTGTCTCAGAAATCTGACACTACATCTGCTTCAATGGACAGCTGGATCAAATTTTTATCAGGATGCAGTGCTACAGTAATGGCCATCTGTATTGTCTGAAAACAGGAAGATGAGGATATACACATCCTCCTGGAAATGATTCTGTATTCCCTACAGAGTGAAGCTTTAAGGTGACCTGAGATGAACACAAACCTCAAGTACAGTCTTTCTAACAACCTTTGGAAAACCTCTTTAATAAATGACCTCCTGTTTTGTTTTACTCCCTTCTAAAAATTCTAGACAAGAAGATTCAGAGGAGACTTCTTACCTAGATAAATGATGGACTTCAGAATAATCAGGCTAGTCTGAGGAGTATAGCGGATTATTGTCTTATAACCGGTGTAATAAACCGGCTCTTGGTTGTGAACTTGGAGTGGGTTTTAAACTCCTCTCAGATTTACTGCTTTGCCTCCTCAAAGCTTTTTTTATTGTTGTAATGTTAAACCTTAGCGAACATTCCTCATCTCCTATCTCTGTGTATATCTTCTATACGGCATGTCCATACACACACACACACACAAACACACACAGCTGAACATGTTTCTTTCTTTCTTTCTTTCTTTCTTTTTTTTATTCTTTTCATCTCTTCCTTCCTTCTTCTTTACTTTCAAGTAAAGGATTGTATGACCCACACACACACACACAGTGTGTGACAGACAATCTGTGTTATATGCTAATACATCAAAACATGTCACCTGAATTGAGATACACTAAATAAGTAATAATTCATGGTCCAACTGTTCTCACACACACACACACACACACACACACACACACACACACACACACACACACACACACACACACACACACACGGTTGAACATATAAAGATAACATGTATTGCCTAGCACTGTGGCATATACATCAACATACTGCATAAATATATAATATTTTTTGTTTGTTTTATTTTTCTTTTTGTTTTTCTTTTAATTTTTTTTCTATTTGTTCCACCATTTCTTTTATTTTTTTCATTCATTTTATTCCTTTCTTTTTTTATCCCTGTTTTCTTTGAAGTCAGTTAAAGGATTGCATGTCCACAACACATGACACACGCACACTCACACACACACACACACACACACATAATGTTTGATAGGCAATCCATGTTATATGCTAATACACCAAAACATCTGTCACCTGTATTGAGACAGAGTGTATAACTAATAACTCAAGGCCAAGCTGCTTGCTCTCTCTCTCACACACACACAGACACACTTCACCATCCAGTGAGAGTCATCGAGCTGTGACTGAGCTCTGACACACATCACACGCAACTGTCACAACACACACACACACACACACACACACACACACACACACACACACAGACCAGCTGTTGTTGTAAGGCTCGGCTTAGCATGAAAGGGAGCAAATCAGAAAGGTGATGCCGTCATTTCATTCACCTGTTTAATCTGAGTTCTGACTTCGTGTGTAATAAACACAGAGTAAAAGATCAGTTAGAGCTCAGTGTTTACATGGAGCCATGAATTCAGGAGTGCGGCAGAGAGCAACCCTAAGGTGTCAACAGACACATAAAATACTGACATGACAACAGGAGGAATGGAAACAGGTGAAATGGTGACAAGCAAAACAGTAACATGTTACATGGCAACAGCAAACATGGCAAGCAGAGACTCTAATAAAAAGACACAATTACAGACCAAATTTACATCTGTTTCCTCTCCAGGTTTCTTCCTCATGTCTCAGGGAGTTTTTACTTGCCTCTCTTTTTTTGGCTTGATCATTAAGGATAAACGTATTTATTAATGTCTACTATATTGCTGTAAAGCAGTTTCATGACACTGTTAAAAAAGCTCTATAAATAAATTCATTTGATTTGAAATGAAATGAAAACAGACAAAGCAGCAAAAGACAATGCATCAACAGGTAAACACAAAAATTGAAACAGCTTCAGAACTGCAGTGGCAATGAGTGACATGACAACACAGAAACATAACAGCAAGCAAAACGGCAATAAGCAACATGGAGCCATGATACTGAAGACAAGCTAAACGCCAAGAATTGACAAGGCATCACGCCTCACTGTGTTGCAAATCCGCTGAAACACAACACAGAGCTTCACTCCTACAACATGCTGATCATCACTGAGCCATGATTCCAACAACAAGTCTAAACTGGATTACTGGAGACTTCCATTACTAGCCTTATAGCTCCAGTACAAAACTAAATAAAGAAAGCTTCATTTCACATATAACTAAGTCTTAAATCTTTAATTCTTTAATCACACATATGGCTGAACATACACACACACACACACACACACACACAGTCTGTAAACCTCCACTTTTCTGAATCTGAAATCTTTTCTAAATAGATCTTCAGATGTAGTCATTATGCACTGTGAGGAAAAGCTCTTTTATCAACCCTGCTACATGCTAATTAGCCGTTAGAGTAGTGTGACCCAGACCCAGAGAATCAGAGAGAAAACACTCTCTCTGTGCTGATGTAATTAACACTTGGACGACCTCTTGCTGTGAAATAAACCAGTTGCTTTAAACAATACACTGATTTCAGACTTAACCCTGGGGGCGGAGCCGCACAGACACACGCTGTCAATTAGTGCTTTAGAAACGCCACTTTTAATTAAGCCATGATGAAGCAGCAGAGCTCGGTAGGTCTGTTTCCAGCCACCATCAGCTGCTTTTCTGCACATATTCAGTTTGCACTGCTTTCACATGAGAAAATTTCAACCTTAGATTTCACAGTCAGATTTTCTCCCTTATTTTTGCTTGCTGGTTTGAATTCTTTGTTTTATCCGAGGGATTCGGCACAGCTCTTAACACTGACCAGATACTGGCTTTGTTTCATGGATGCAAGCATGAAATGTTAATTAACCTGTTGAGAGTCTGTTGAAATATCAACAATTTAAAACACACAAAATTCTGGATTGTGATTGGTCAGAAGGAGTTGATGAATTTTCGATAACAGTGTCCCTGTTGATAGCTACGTTAACGCGTTTGTTTTAATATGTTATCGTTTCTGTAACATATTAGATTATTCACATAGATTTTATTCATATGATAAAGTTTTTTCAAAGTGAGGAACCATTTATTTAACATTTCTAGAAAGACTCTCCGGATTCAGCGCTTTGTACGTAGCAAGCAGTCAGTTTACACGTTTTCTTGCTAACATGACTAGCTGAGAAAACAGCAGCTCTTGAAGGACCGAATGTTTACAGCTGATGTAACATAATTGAAAACAGGAACTAACTTGTATCAAATAATGTAACAATAAATGGATAAAATATATGGCAAGAATTTTTATTCAATACAAATTGTGGAATCTTACACCACAACATCAGATTTAATCACCGGGAAAAGACACAAACGGTAGAAAAGGTACTGAGGTGAGTGTGTGAGCAGTGAGTTTGTTGGAGCTGCACATCTAAACACATACTTTAATACAGCAGTGGCCCATGACTGTGTTTTATTGTCCTAAATGACGAGCTACATGCTATGCACTTACACTATGCACTACATGCTCCAGCATCTAGTGGATGAATTTTAGAAGAGTAGTAGTTTTTTTTTTTAACTTAGTGAAAGTATAAGCTTTTTCCCCGTCGATGGCAAATGAGATCAAATGCACATAATGTGAAACGTGAGCTAATTTAATTACATTTGTAAGATGTCTTGTCCACCAGAGTGTCAGAGAAGATGAGAAATGATGTCAGTGATTTCATCCAGCGTTAGCTCCTGGTGGCCCTGCCCCTTTATCACTACATAAACAAAGATGTGAGTGTTGAGAGCATGAAGTGCCCGACGTTCCACACTTTGTATTTTTCAGGTGAATAAGTGCATCATCCGGATACATGAAGTGCACTTCTTCTTGTTGGGATTTTGAATGTGAACACACTGCTCTCACTATTTATACTATAAAGTGGTGCAGACAAGTGCATATTTATGAGATTTGGGACACAGCTTTCGAATGGCTGGAGCTTTTTAATGCTTTTTAATGACATGCTCTAGAATTCTGTCAGCGTAGTGAACACAGCCGTCAAGAACGAAGACTCAAGAACACAAAGACATCTGTGTGTGTCTGTGTGTGTGCGTGTGTTTGTTAAACTGGAGATTTTAATCCTGTTACAGTTTGTGTCTGCATGACAAAACCTCACACACTACTGTTATTGAATCAACCCCACTGTGTGTGTGTGTGTGTGTGTGTGTGTGTGTGTGTGTGTGTGTGTGTGTGTGAGAGAGAGTGTGTGTGAGAGTGTGTAGGAGGTGTGTGGGAGGTGTGACCAAAATTTTCTCTCATTATTAACACACAGGAAGCCATATTTGTCTCCATCAGGTTCTTTTTTCCTGCAAGAACTGGACACACACACACACACACACCAACTGTGTATCACTTACAAAATAGTCTTAAATTAGACTCAAGTCTGATAAATATGTATTTAAGTTTTAATCCTCTCTTTGCAGTGTATTTTTATTCTGGGTCATTGTTGTTATTTTTGTTTTCGTTTTATTTCTGCTTTCAGTTCTAATTTTGTTCCACAGCTTTTTAGTTCTTGGTATTGTTCTGATTTTAGTGCTTGGTTTAGTTTTTCTTGTTCTTTTTTTGATCTATTATATTGTTTTTATCTGGGAAAAGTTTTAAATCACTTAAATTATTTTAAATTCTACGTAGAAACAGAATTAAGTGTTTGATGATGATGATGATGATGATAAAGCTCCTCAATCTTTGATCTATTTCAAGTTTTATTTCAGAAAAACAAAACAAAGCACATTATTTATGCTGATCAGTTACAGAGGAGAATATCCAGACTCCAACTCTAAGCCAGCGTGTGTGTGTGTGTGTGTTTGTTTGTCTCCAGCCGCTTGTTTGTCTTTGATTCCTGTTGGCATGATGAAAAAACAGTAGGAGGCTTTCACTCCAATTTGCCATCGTTTGTCACCATTTGCCCCCATGACACCAACACAGATAGACAGATTCACACACACACACACACACACACACACACACACACACACACACACAAAGCAGAGTTATTTTCTTCAGCTCAGCACAATTTCATGCTTCGCTCTGCCTCGTCTTTTTGAGTTTTGTGGAAGTTTTGATTGAATCAGACACGTTGCTGTTCGATAATGAAGCGTTCTGCACGCTGCTATCTCACAGTTGTAGAATAAAACTCTATAATTAAGCAGATTTTTGTGTCTAGCTGAAATGATATTGAAATCAATAAGCGGCACAGCGCTCTGTATCTCGCCCTTCATCCGATTCCATCACACATTGATCATGTGTCGCTGCTCATTTGAGTTTAATTTCCTCACTGAGATGAGCGTCGGACCTCATTCTAAATTCCAGCTGCGTGGAACAAAACTTCCTGCCTGTTTGCGTCTCGGTCATGTTACAGAGCACATTTACTTTTTTTTTTTTATCATGAGAAGGGATGAATAAAACAACTAAACAAGGAAAGTGTCAAAAAGAAAAGAAATAAAGAAAGAAAAAGTATTCTAGCTTTTGTCTCATTGTTTTCTCTGTTGTCTCATGAGGGAGGACCACTTATGCTCTCTCTCTCTCACACACACACACACACTCCTTGCTGCTCAGTTTAAACACAGTAATTATATAACATGCACTTTATTGTCTACGTTCTGCAGCAGAAACAGAGAGAGTGCTGAGAAACTCACTGTGTCATTCAACCAGAAACAATGAATCTAAATTCACTTTCATCTCATTCCACTTTTATTCACTATACTTGTGTGTGTGTACAGTATGTGTGTGTGTTTATGCTTCTCTGCTCACATCAACATTGACCACTTAATCCAGTAAGATTTTCAGACAGCACTTCTTTATAGCTTCTAGTAAGTAAGCATCTCTGATCTATAAACACTGAACATTGGTTTCTGCTTTCTCAGAAGAAAAAATCTAATAATGTGAATGGCGTGAGAACGCATGGCATGATGCTATTTACATTTACTACTGTACATTTAGCAGACGCCCTTATCCAGAGCGACTTACATTTTTATTTCATACAACCGAGGGTTAAGGGCCTTGCTCAGGGGCCCAGCAGTGGCAGTTTGTTGGACATGGGATTTGAACTCACAACCTTCCGAGTGGTAATCCAACACTTTTAACCACTGGGTTACTACATCCCATTAGTGCTAAATGACAAGTTTTATGTAAGAAGTAATCTCAGAGTATGAGTGCCGCTGTGACGCTTATCTAAAACAATCTACAAATAGGAAGATGACAAACTCATATGCGAGTACAATATTTTCTAAAATACTGCAATCAAACAGTTTAAAAAAAACAACAACAAAAAAGAAACAGTCTAAACGTTATAAACCCGTCAGAGGACAGATGATCAGCAAACTGTACAATACAAGCAACAGCAAAAACATAAGTAGAGGACATAAAGGAAACTTATTTCTACTCCTTCTGACTAGTGAGTTAAATCAAAATTTATCTTCAGGTTTTTTTCTTACGTTTTTAAGACACCAGGTGAACTTTCAGAACGTTTGAGCTATCTTGAAATGTTTTAGAGTGCAGGTGTGTTTAATCAGCAGCTCTTTGACTGTGATTGGGGGTGTGTGTGTGTGTATGTGTGTGTGGGCTGTGGGGAATGTAGGCAGTGTTGGCAATGATTGGAAGCTGCAGTGTTTGCTGGGAAATGGAGTTCATGACTGATGGTGAAGTGACAGATTTGAGAGGGATTTTCAAAGCCCTGAATGAATTTAAACTCTAAGCTTGCACCTGAGCTGAGAACTGAACCCTCAACACTGAGGTTACAAAACAGACCTATTATGAAGTGTACAACATCAGAAGTGTACAACATCAGAAGTGTACAACATTACCATCATCAGAAGTGTACAACATCAGAAGTGTACAACATCAGAAGTGTACAACATTACCATCATCAGAGGTGTACAACATCAGAAGTGTACAACATCACCTTCATCAGAGGTGTACAACATCAGAAGTGTACAACATTACCATCATCAGAGGTGTACAACATCGGAAGTGTACAACATTACCATCATCAGAAGTGTACAACATCAGAAGTGTACAACATCACCATCATCAGAAGTGTACAACATCAGAAGTGTACAACATTACCATCATCAGAAGTGTACAACATCAGAAGTGTACAACATCAGAAGTGTACAACATTACCATCATCAGAGGTGTACAACATCAGAAGTGTACAACATCACCTTCATCAGAGGTGTACAACATCAGAAGTGTACAACATTACCATCATCAGAGGTGTACAACATCGGAAGTGTACAACATTACCATCATCAGAAGTGTACAACATCAGAAGTGTACAACATTACCATCATCAGAAGTGTACAACATCAGAAGTGTACAACATCGGAAGTGTACAACATTACCATCATCAGAAGTGTACAACATCAGAAGTGTACAACATCAGAAGTGTACAACATTACCATCATCAGAAGTGTACAACATCGGAAGTGTACAACATTACCATCATCAGAAGTGTACAACATCGGAAGTGTACAACATTACCATCATCAGAAGTGTACAACATCAGAAGTGTACAACATTACCATCATCAGAGGTGTACAACATCGGAAGTGTACAACATTACCATCATCAGAAGTGTACAACATCAGAAGTGTACAACATTACCATCATCAGAAGTGTACAACATCAGAAGTGTACAACATCGGAAGTGTACAACATTACCATCATCAGAAGTGTACAACATCAGAAGTGTACAACATCGGAAGTGTACAACATTACCATCATCAGAAGTGTACAACATCGGAAGTGTACAACATTTCCATCATCAGAAGTGTACAACATCGGAAGTGTACAACATTACCATCATCAGAAGTGTACAACATCAGAAGTGTACAACATTACCATCATCAGAGGTGTACAACATCAGAAGTGTACAACATTACCATCATCAGAGGTGTACAACATCAGAAGTGTACAACATTACCATCATCAGAGGTGTACAACATCAGAAGTGTACAACATTACCATCATCAGAGGTGTACAACATCAGAAGTGTACAACATTACCATCATCAGAGGTGTACAACATCAGAAGTGTACAACATTACCATCATCAGAAGTGTACAACATCAGAAGTGTACAACATTACCATCATCAGAGGTGTACAACATCAGAAGTGTACAACATTACCATCATCAGAGGTGTACAACATCAGAAGTGTACAACATTACCATCATCAGAGGTGTACAACATCAGAAGTGTACAACATCACCATCTTCAGTAGAATGTTTGCCTTTCTGTGAGTCAGATTTTGAAACCAGCTCATTTCCGTATGATTGATGATGCAAGCAGAAGATTGCATGCATTAATAGCAGGACAAACGTTAAAGGTTCTTCATCGTATCATCTGACACCATTTCACAAAGTCTGTTACAAAACCTTATCTGAGATCCTGAAGCTTTCTCATCTGACCCCCTGATGTGGAGCTCCACCTGCTTCCTGCAGCACAAATCAAACTTCAAATTTGTTTGATGTTTTGTTTCAGGTCTCTAAAGTCTCTAGACAGCGTAATCTGGTTCAGAGCTACACTCTAACACACCAACTCAGATCTACTGATGTGTTCCACTCTATAATATGAGTGTATGATTCATTGCTTTTGGTCTTCAGGGAGAGAATGAGCTTCACCTTCCACTCTAAACAGCCCCAGATAACCTAAAAAAATTCATTCAGATAATATATTTGTGTGTTTTGTTGAATCACATTCAGGTTCTCAGGCCTGAAATTTGGGCATAAACAGAGCTTTAGATTAACAGAGTCAGGTTTCATCTTTCAGTCATCTTTCTTACAGATCCTCCACAATTTCATAACAAATGGCTAATTATTTAAGTACATCTATCTATCTATCTATCTATCTATCTATCTATCTATCTATCTATCTATCTATCTATCTATCTATCTATCTATCCATCCATCCATCCATCCATCCATCCTCCCTGAAGCACAGACAGTGCTAATTCCGGAATGTCCTCAGTTCTGTGCTGTACCCGGTCCAGCTGGCACACTCTATGCCCGCAGTGTCACAAGGGCGTGTGTGTGTGAGCGCCAATCAGGGCCGACTGCCATCTGGAGCTGAGTGTTCTGTTACCCCTGGGCCCGCGGGAGCCGAGCCCTTCGTGCCCCTTCACCCGCCGTGCGCACCACGGAGCATGGCACCGGCCGCTGGATCACAGCGCACACCGACGGCTGGAGATCACGCTTCATTTCCGCGTGAAAAAAACCTGAATACGCATGACTAATGCACGGGTCACTTTGGATGAATGCTGGATATCAAGAAAACACACACACACACACACACACACACACACACACACACACACACACACACACACAAAGAAACAGAGCATATTGAGTATATTAATTTTGTCCGTTATTGGTTTGCTGTCACTGCTTGTTACAGAAGCGAGATTCTGCTAAAAAATACATGCATATGCCTGTGATCAGTCAACCTGTTTTCCAAATATATCTCTTCACACACACACACACACACACAGTGGGAAAGGAAATGTGAGAGGGTTTGTGTGGGAGAGAGACAGAGAGACAGAGACTGTAATGATGTAATGATTTAGAATTCCAGTCCTTTACACTGTAATGATAAACTGTAATGACAACACACTCTCTTACACTGCATGGATATATATATATATATATATATATATATATATATATATATATATATATATATACATATACATATATGTGTGTGTGTGTATGTGTGCATATGATATGTTTAAAGTAGGTGTCAGCGGTAAGAGACTTTGTCTGTGTGTAGGTGTGTGTAAGTGCTGCTGGAGTGTATAAGTGGACAATAGAGGACAACCCTCAACAATGAGACAAATTGAACCGATTATTATTATCTGTTTTCTCTCTCTCTCGCTCTCTCTCTCTCTCTCTCTCTCTCTCTCTCTCTCTCTCTCTCTCACTTACACAGACACACACACACTCGCACACACACACTGCATGCTCTCTAACCTGCTCACTCCACCTGTCACATCATAAATAATTCAGTAATCCACTGAGTGCACTTCATTTTACACACACACACACACACACACACACACACACACACACACACACACACACACACACACACACACACACACACCACAGTTTCTTTCTCTTTTCTGTCTCTCTCTTTCTCTGCCATTCTGTCTGTCTCTCATACAGTATCTCTTTCTCACACTCCTTCTTTATGTTAGTATCTTTCTCTTACAATCTCTTCTCTCTCTCTCTCTCTCTCTCTCTCTCTCTCTCTCTCTCTCTCTCTCTCTCTCTCTCTCTTTTTCCACTTCAGTTAGCCACTTGTTATTTGTCTGTCTCGAGTGTCCATCACCTTCCTGAATCCTCATAGCTCCTCATTTCCCTGACAACTGATTGGTCAGAACAGCTGTCAGTCAAGTGACAGAATGATGAATAAACAGTCAAGTGCCCAAATTCAGCCTGAGCTTCAGACAGATTTTGAATGATCCCATTAACCACGGCATCAAATATCTCACTAATCGCTGCTCCCTTCTCCCTACACTGAAGCTCTATGTAGCACACTGTGTACAAACCAGACATTTGTTCTGAACTGTTTATAAACCCTAGCTGTTATAATGTAATAATCAGACAAGTCTAGAAGTCAGGTTCTCTCTCTAGTCCTCCAGACTTTCTTTTTTTAAGCAAACTATATTTTATTTAATCATTTATTTATTTCAGGCTATTAGATTATTCTCCTCCTTCCTTTTCAACCAAGCGGATGAACCCAATTTTGAGCGTAATCGCTTTTATTCTTTAAGTTTTCCGCTTGAAAAGCAGCTTAACTCAAGGATTTTAAAAGAAAGGAAAAGAAGAAAAAAACACTCTCAGAGGGAGAAACCGCTGGACTCAGTTCAGACACACTCGAGCTCCTGTGCTACTCAGAGACTAAATGACAGGCTAGAGGCTTTTGTTTGTGAATTTAATTGCTCTTCTAAAAACGTTTAATGAAGAGGATAGAAACATTAAGAATGAAACTGGTTCAAACTCAGCATGTGTGACTTTTATTTATTTATTTATTTTTTTTTTCGGGGTTTGTGTTTGTTTACACTTAAGTCCATTTATTAATATTAAATATTAGTCCCAAGCCCGTAGGAAGGGGGGGTTCGGATGGTTCGAACCACCACTACCACCACACACACACACACACACAATGCCAAAGGTCCGGAATTTAAGTTGTTTTTTTCATGTGATTATTGTCATCATTGTTTTAATCAATGCTTGTGACAAATATTCTGGGTTGCTGTTTTAAATTAATATGATACATTATTGTAGCTAGACGTGTGTAGCTGGATGTGGCCCTCATCCATACACACTATGACATGGCAGTCAACCTGGATGAAACTGTGAACATATTCTCCAAATTGCACCCAAGTAGACTGGAACTGACCAATGTACTAAATCCATAAGTGTCAAAACAAATACAGCAAAAAGCAAGGAGGCATTGACAGAGAGTCAAGAAATGAGGATGAAAATAATTATTATTAATACTTCAGTAAAGTTCATTAAATCTATTCTGTTGTTAGTGTGGTCGTTAAACTTATGAACTGTGTATGGACTGACAAAGGTGGTACATGAGGAAGCAATATGACAACAATGCAGTAAATAATTTAGGTGCATCAAAAAGCGTGCTCATTAAGGTACCAGCAGACAAGCTAATCCAGCACAAACTAGTGCATAAAAGGTCACCAAAATATTTGAACCTCATAATTAAATACAAAAGAAGGAGAAAAACTGCAAAAAGGTCCACTTTTTGAAAAAGAACCCCCCTTTTCAATAGGCTGGCTACGGACCTGAGTCCTATTTTTATTTCATTTTAATGGTAATCACCCATCATTTGTTTTATTGGGGGAGGTCATGGGATTTGTTTCTAAAGAAATGAAAATGAAAACAAGATTGAGGAAAAAGTGGTAAACAAATCAATAATAAATGTAAATAATTATACCATATTGATTTAATTCACATTTTGGCACACATCCCAAGTGAGGATACAAAGCAAATTTTAGAAAAGCAACTTTGAATGAATATGGAGGGTTGTAGTATATAATACAACATACATTCATAGCTGGCATTAATTTTTTCCGTTATTTGTGGTACAGTAGCTCTTCTGTGAGATCGGACCACTAGCCTTTGCTTTCTACTTGCATCAGTGAGTCTTGGACCCCCATGACCTTGTTTCTAGTTCACTGCTTGTGCTTCCTTGGAGCAAATTTGGTATGTACTGACCACCGCATACTGGGAACACCACACAAGATGTGCTGTTTTGGAGATGCTGGAATCTGGCCCATGTCAAAGTCACTCAAACCCTTACAAATACCCATTTTTTTCTGCTTCCAGAAGTCTGAGACTATTACTGAAAATGCTTCTGTAAAACTATTTGAGTGAAAAGTACAATTTTTACAATATTAACATGAATTTCAGTGTTTCGTAGTATTTTTTTGTGCTTTAATTACAGTGTGTGCTTGAGCTGGAACGGCCTCAGCAAGTGACTTCATTTTAGATCAAATGTCTTCTGATAATATGCTTCAGTAGAAGAGATTAGACATGAGGGAAATCTGACCTTTTATACTAAGCAGTTAACATGGTCAATATCAACATCAATAACATGGTAACTCTTCATCAGCGATCATTTGAAGACCTCAGCAAAAAGGAATTAGTGTTGGGTCTGTGGTGAACTCGGAAATTGATCTGAACCTATTAGTTTAATTCTACTCGGCCACAAACAGTTGTAGAAAGGACATTATTTATGTTTGCATTATTTAATGTCCAGTGGCACACAAATGAGGATGGTTTCCCTTCTAAGCCTGGTTCCTCTCAAAGTTTCTTCCTCATATCATCTCAGGGAGTTTTTCCTTGCTGCCGTCACCTCTGGCTTGCTCATTAGGGATAGATGTTAGAGATACTAACTTAATTGTGAACTTTAAACTTCTGTTTCTAGACTTCTGAAAAGCTATTTTGAGACAATGTGAATTGTTAAAAGTGCTATCCAAATAAATAAAATTGAATTTTAAATCACACATTGCTTGCATTTTAATAGAGACATAGGAATAGTGAAGTTTCTTGAATATTAAATATTGTAAAAATTTAAATATTTCACAATTCTTCAGTCTATATTTCCAACTTTATGACTGACTCACTATAACAGTATAACAGACAGTGTATATCACAGTGTAAGCTTTAATGGATGATCAGTGTGTTAGCTGGTAGACATTGAATCTGGAAGCAGGTGCATGGAAATGCAAGACTTTACTTAACCCGACACGACAATGTATCATAAATGAAAGGGAAAATTAACAAAGATAAAGAGAAGAAAATCATTCCCACAAATAATTCTCATCATTCTCTGGATTGATTGACAACTGTTCTGACCAATCAGATATGAGTAAAGTGAAACAATTTGGACACTCAGGACAGACAGAAAGGCAAAGCTGCTTAAACACACACTCAGCTGATTGAGAATAAACAGGAAGCAGGTTAAACCCAGGTGTTAGGGTTCAGGTGAGGGGAATACATTTTACTGTGGATCAGGATGGAACTGGAGATGAAGAAAGGCATCCTATTAATAAAATTACAATAAATTAAAGAGAT
Source organism: Tachysurus vachellii (assembly GCF_030014155.1). NCBI lineage: Eukaryota > Metazoa > Chordata > Actinopteri > Siluriformes > Bagridae > Tachysurus > Tachysurus vachellii. The sequence continues at coordinate 32,577,311 of NC_083460.1, forward strand.
TTATAATGTACATAGCTGTGTATTAATGTATGATATTGTTACAGATTTATGTGAGCAGGGGGATGAAGACAGATCTTTCTTTATTTATATGTGAAACGTTAATGTGTTAAACAGTGATAATGGAATGTTGGGCTTCTTTCCACAGCTGCTGAGTGAAAAATTACTGTTTATAATTAACAATAACATTACAGGAATTACTTTCAGAGCACAGGAGATTATCTGTGACTTTGTTATTTGCCAACCTTTACTTTTACTTAATTTAATGAGTCATTTATCGAAAAAAAAAAACACCTCACTCTTCTGTGCTGTTCCAACTAAAATTATTTATTTATCTATTTATTTATTCGTTCATTCATTTTCTACCGCTTATCCGAACTACCTCGGGTCACGGGGAGCCTGTGCCTATCTCAGGCGTCATCGGGCATCAAGGCAGGATACACCCTGGACGGAGTGCCAACCCATCGCAGGGCACACACACACACACTCATTCACTCACGCAATCACACACTACGGACAATTTTCCAGAGATGCCAATCAACCTACAATGCATGTCTTTGGACCGAGGGAGGAAACCGGAGTACCCGGAGGAAACCCCCGAGGCATGGGGAGAACATGCAAACTCCACACACACAAGGCGGAGGCGGGAATTGAGCCCCCAACCCTGGAGGTGTGAGGCGAACGTGCTAACCACTAAGCCACCGTGCCCCCCTCTATTTATTTATTTATTTATTTATTTATTTATTTATTTATATTTTATTTATTTAGATTTTATTTATTTAGATTTTATTTATTTATATTTTATTTATTTATTTTATGTATGCTATATAATACAAATCACAAATTTGTTTTTCTTTCTTTCTCTCTTTCTTTCTTTCTTTCTTTCTTTCTTTCTTTCTTTCTTTCTTTCTTTCTTTCTTTCTTTCTCAAATAAAATAAATCATACTCTGTTTTAAAATGTGAAGCAGTGCTCTGCATTTAATTTAGCTAACTAGTCCACACTACATAAATAATAAAGTTCAGCTGCTCTCACAGTTGTAGAATAAAACTCTATAATTAAGCAGATTTTTGTGTCTAGCTGAAATGATATTGAAATCAATAAGCGGCACAGCGCTCTGTATCTCGCCCTTCATCCGATTCCATCACACATTGATCATGTGTCGCTGCTCATTTGAGTTTAATTTCCTCACTGAGATGAGCGTCGGACCTCATTCTGAAATCCAGCTGTGTGGAACAAAACTTTCCGCCTGTTTGTGTCTCGGTCATGTTACAGAGCACATTTACTTTATATTTACATAAGTGTGACTCTGTATTTAGAGACTAAATACTCTCCGCATGGCTCTGGTAAAAACACATACTGTTCTACTATAACACAGTTGTTAAGAACACATTAATAACTATGTAACTACTTAGAGGTGCTTTTTAGCTTACTAGCTAGCTGAGATTAATACTATGGATTAATTTTATGGAGTTTATTTCATTCTTCTTTGCTAAGGTTTGCCAACAATAGCTGCTAAATGTTTTTAATGTTGAATGGCTAAAACATGAGTAAAATAGATGACTGATCTGTCAATGAAAAAAGAAACACAATTCAGTAATCTGACTGTGTGATGATGTTAGCATAAAGATTTCATCTTGTGCTTAAACACTGTGAAGCTTTTGAATGGAATTAGATTAGCTGAGCATGAGGCTCCGAGTTTCTCTGAACCTATCCGACCTTTACCATTACTGTGTCTTGCAGTTTTGAAACACTGATGAGAAAGGCAAATTTGTGTGTGTGTGTGTGTGTGTGTGTGTGTGTGTGTGTGTGTGTTTGGGTGGTGGGAGGGAGTGTGTGTGGAGGGTTGCAGGTTTTCTGCCAAATTCCCAGCGGCCACCAGAAGCCCTGCAGTGTGAGAAAGACACCAGGCCCCTGAATATCTGCCTCAAATCTTACTGTGATACAACAAACACATCAAGTCAGACAGACTGACTGACAGACATGGACACTGACAGATATACAAGCAGACAGACAGAGACAGACAAACAGACGTGGAGACTGAGAGATAAACAGACAGACAGACAGACACAGAGTCAGACAGACACGGAGACTGAGAGATATACAGAGAAACAGACATGGAATCAGACAGACAGACAGACATGGACACTGACAGATATACAAACAGACAGACAGAGACAGACAAACAGACATGGAGACTGAGAGATAGACAGACAGACACAGAGTCAGACAGACACGGAGACTGAGAGATATACAGAGAAACAGAAATGGAGACAGACAGACAGACAAACAGACAGACACAGGGACAGACAGACACGGAGACTGAGAGATATACAGACAAACTGACATGGAGACAGACAGACAGACAAACAGACAGACCAAGAGACAGACAGACAGACATGGAGGCTGAGAGATACTGTATACAGACAAACTGACATGGAGACAGACATATGGAATCAAAGACAGAGAGACAGACAAACAGACAGTTTTATGCTTACGTTTACATTTCCAGCATGAAGCAGATGTTTTTATTCAGAAGGACTTAAGAGTACTGTCTTAAAAAACTTCAAGTGGACATTGAGTACATACAAATCTTCCGGGTTTCTATGCAATAATAAGAATAAGAATAAGTATCTATTGGTTATAAAAATACTTTTTCCCGCTGTGTGTATGTGTGTGTGTGTGTGTGTGTGTGTGTGTGTGTGTGTGTGTGTGTGTGGTTACAGTAAGAATCATCTTCTAGCAGAGTGGAAAGTGTAAATCCTGCAGAGAGAAACAGCCCAAAGGCTTGATAGAGGAAAATAACACCTCTGTCAGCTCTTGGCCTGCAGGTGTGCCACTAAATCCCAGCAATACACACTTCCTGTACAGCCGGCTAAAACAGGAAGTGAGCTCCATACTGCTGATCTTTGTTTGTGATGCAGCTCTCTCCACTGCTTTAGAAATCTAAAAGTTAGCATAGCAGCTTTAGCGAGCATGGTTGCTGAGTACTGAAGTAGAGCTCCTGGGGAACAGATGACACAGCGGACGTCACTGCAAAGTCATTAAAGAAATTCATTATTCTTCATCATCATTAAGGAAATAAACAGAAAATGTCAAAAACATGCAAAACAAGTGTAATAAAAAGTGACCTGGTTAAATATTTGAATAAAATCTGTAATCATTTTTCTTTCTTTCTTTCTTTCTTTCTTTCTTTCTTTCTTTCTTTCTTTCTTTCTTTCTTTCTTTCCTTTTCTTCTCAAATTACTTCTCACATTTTATTGATTTTTGTTCTTAGCTTGTAGTTGACGTATCTTTCTGTTTAGTCAGTTACCTTCTGTGTCTGATATCTATCATGTAGCTAGCGTGTCCTCTTAGTGTTCAGATGAACTGCTATTGTGTGTGGACATGTTGTGCTCGGCTCTGTTAGCATGTAGATGGCATGTTCTCTTCAGAAGAAATAGAGATGACGTTTAAATGTAGTGTACATGACATATCTGTCAAGTTTGTGAATGATTAGCATGTGCATGACATCTTCTCATGTTAGCATGTTAATGGAGTGTTCTCTGATGTCTAATCAAACCCACACACATACACACACAGAAAACAGAGCCATATCCTCCTGAGGGAAACACTGAAGCCTCTTAGACAGAGGGGACTCTCACTCTTCAGGAGATAATAAATGATCATCCCGGCCATAGAAGCGCCTATTTATTAGCCGCTGAAACGTTTAAAGCCGCAGCGTTTCACCTCAGACATGACCCACTCCACACGTTTCACCGCAGATGTGACCCACGGCACACGGGAGGACAGGGAAGGTGAGCGATGAGGTAGGAAAAGAGACTTGGGGCTACCACAAGCATGAGGAACATTAAAACCGTCTGGAAATCAAAGCTCTTTAACAGAGCCTCCAGTCCTGAAGATATTAGCGTGACTAATGTTACAGTTCTGCAAGATCTAATAATGAGGGAGTCGTTTAGCTGATGCCATAATGCGCCATTTAATGCGATTTATTGTCCAGGAAAA